>NC_084729.1:10423928-10486428 GCF_033807575.1 Cydia pomonella
ACGCACCAATTTTTGACTTTGTAACTTTGTTAGGACTAGTTAGGAGATAAACATAACAAAAGTCCCTTCCCGTCCCTTCCCTTGAGCCGAAGGGGAGAGGAGAGTTTGAAGGCCCCATTTTTCGGTTTTTCGATTGTATATCGTCGACCAAGGCCATCATTCAAATTATAATGGTCTCGCTGAATTAACCCTTTTCCAGGCCGCACCAATCTACAAAGTTTTCCCAAAAAATCAAATATATTCCAATTAATCCAGCTTTGATGATTCATTTGAAGACAAGTAACATTTCCTGAAAGTGTAATCTAATTTGAACCTTAAATCGGAATGCTAAAGTTGAAATTCTAATGGCGCGTATGTGGTCGATAAATCGTACTATGCCTGGAAAAGAGTTAACGGTGAGTCGTTTGTAGTTGTGGTGGACGTTGAGTGTGGGTGTTGTTGCAGAGTACGGCGTGCTGCAGCTGGACCTGGGCGACGGCGCCACGCACACGCCCCGCCCCGGTAACACTTACTTTTTTCTTTTTTATTACGATTTTGACGACCGGTCCGGCCTAGTGGGTAGTGACCCTGCCTATGAAGCCGATGGTCCTGAGATCGAATCCCGGTAAGGGCATTTATTTGTGTGATGAGCACAGATATTTGTTCCCGAGTCATGGTTGTTTTGTATGTATTTAAGTATTTATATATTACATATATCGTTGTCTTCTTGGCTTACCGTGGGAATTAGTCAATCTGTGTAAGAATGTACCTATAATATTTATGTTTTTTTATTTATATTTATAATAATACATATATAGCACTCAAAGTGGTGAATGTCGTATAATAATGATTTACGTATGATGTGCAGGGTCCCGCGCCGCGCGCGCCGGCCGGCCGCCGCCGAGGGACGCCGCGCAGGTGCGTACTGAGATTATGATATTACTTACTTTTTAGGGTTCCGTAGTCAACTAGGAACCCTTATAGTTTCGCCATGTCCGTCTGTCTGTATGTCCGAGGCTTTGCTCCGTGGTCGTTAGTGCTAGAACGCTGAAATTAGGCATGGATATATAAATCAATAAAGCCGACAAAGTCGTACAATAAAATCAAAAAAAAAAATTTTTTTTAGGGTACCTCCTCTACACGTAAATTGGGGGTGAAATTTTTTTTTGCTTCAACCCTACAGTGTGGGGTATCGTTGGAAAGGTCATTCAAAACTAATAGGGGTCTTCAGCAAACATTTTTTGATAAAGTGAATATATTCAGAGATAAACGCTCCGAAAGAAAAATAAATGTGTCCCCCCCCCCTCTAACTTTTGAACCATAGGTCCAAAAAATATGAAAAAAAAATCGTAGAAGTAGAGCTTAAGAAATACATTAAATGAAAACTATAGCGGACACGATCAATTTAGCTGTTTTTGAGTTATCGCAAAAAGTTTCCCCTTCATAGTAAAAAGACTTACTTACTTTAATTAGGTACTGATTATGCAAATTTGCCTATTTGTTTAACTCGGGTGAAAGGTACCGTTTCATCCCTTGGTTAAGAATTTACTATACTTTAAGCTCCAGTTTAGCTTATTGTGACGAAAGAGTAACTACGGAACCCTACACTGAGCGTGGCCCGACATGCTCTTGGCCGGTTTTTTTATTTACTAATCTGATTGGTATTATTACTCTAACATTTGTCTCTTTCCTACAACACGTCGACTGTAGTGGTTGAATTAAGATTTCGTTATTATAATTGCGTACTTTTCATGTATTGGCTCCCAACTCAACTATAAGATTCATTTCGATACGCTGTAATCAATTATAAAAAAATTGACCAATCACTTGCCGCCGCGCTCCCATAGAAAAGACTAAACGGGAGCAGAGTCGCGTTTTTTATTTAGGTTTTATAGAAATTATATTTTATATAGTATTTCAATCTCGTACCTTACTTAAGCAACTCAGCAAGCTTCATTGCCTAAACACGATACTCGACTGAAAAGCCCTCTATTATATAAAATACTATTAAATGAAAGTAAAGTTAGTAATTTAGTGTTGTATGTTCCAGTCGAGCTCCCGCCGCAGCGACGAGGACGAGCTGCGCGCCGCCATCGAGCTGTCCGTTATGCGCGGTGAGTCACCACACACACACACACACACACACACACACACACACACACACACACACACACACACACACACGCGCGCGCACACGCACGCGCACGCACGCACACGCACGCACGTCCTCGCACGCACACACGCACGCACATACACACGCACGCACATACACACGCACGCACATACACACCACCCACCACACACACACACACACCACCCACCACACACACACAACACACACACACACACACACACACACACACACACACACAAACACACACCACACACACACTAACTTAATCAACAAAAATAAACCATTTCATCTAGTTTTACGAGAATTGGTTGCGAAATGCGACTTGGGTTGGGGAGAAAGAGATAAGATTGTCCGCTACATGTATACGTGTCTGTGTAATTTGAGTATGGCGTGGCTCTGAAACCGAACAAGCTATTTCGATTGTTATTTTTAATCAATTGTATTTAAAGCAGCTTTTCTAGCGATGTTTCTTTATTATGTTTTATTAAAAGTTTCATCTGGGCATTTAATTTGACGAGTGAGGAGTGACCTTAAATATAAGTGAGTTACTTTATGAAACCGATGATTCTGGTTTCAAATCAAATCCCGATAAAGGCATTTATTTTTGTGATGAGCATGGATATTTGTTCCTGAGTCTTAGGTGTTTTCTATATATTTATTTATGTATTTATATATTATACGTATCGTTGTCTGAGTGTCCATAACATAAGCCTTCTTGAGCTTATTGTGGGGATAATAATATTTATTTATCAATAAATGATGGCTGGGTGTGTTATAAAATTGAACGTGTGTCGCCTCTACCCGCCAGCCTACTCGTCGTTCGGGTGCCGCGCGCGCCTGGCCCCCGGGGCCGCGGGGGGCGCCGCCCCGCCGCCCTCCGCGCCGCCGGCTCCGCCGCCCCCCGCGCCCCCCGGCGGGCCGCAGCCGTCGGGCTCGCGCTCCCGCGGCTCGCCCTCCCCGTCCAACAGCGCGCACCTGTCGGCGCCGCGCCAGGACCACGCCGCCACACTAGACCCCGCGAGACGCGACGCAGACCGTGAGTTTACTGTACAGGGGGCGCCGCCCCTCGCGCCCCCCGGCGGGCCGCAGCCGTCGGGCTCGGGCTCCCGCGGCTCGCCCTCCCCGTCCAACAGCGCGCACCTGTCGGCGCCGCGCCAGGACCACGCCGCCACACTAGACCCCGCGAGACGCGACGCAGACCGTGAGTTTACTGTACAGGGGGCGCCGCCCCCCGCGCCCCCCGGCGGGCCGCAGCCGTCGGGCTCGGGCTCCCGCGGCTCGCCCTCCCCGTCCAACAGCGCGCACCTGTCGGCGCCGCGCCAGGACCACGCCGCCACACTAGACCCCGCGAGACGCGACGCAGACCGTGAGTTTACTGTACAGGGGGCGCCGCCCCTCGCGCCCCCCGGCGGGCCGCAGCCGTCGGGCTCGGGCTCCCGCGGCTCGCCCTCCCCGTCCAACAGCGCGCACCTGTCGGCGCCGCGCCAGGACCACGCCGCCACACTAGACCCCGCGAGACGCGACGCAGACCGTGAGTTTACTGTACAGGGGGCGCCGCCCCCCGCGCCCCCCGGCGGGCCGCAGCCGTCGGGCTCGGGCTCCCGCGGCTCGCCCTCCCCGTCCAACAGCGCGCACCTGTCGGCGCCGCGCCAGGACCACGCCGCCACACTAGACCCCGCGAGACGCGACGCAGACCGTGAGTTTACTGTACAAGGGGCGCCGCCCTGCCGCCCCCCGCGCCCCCCGGCGGGCCGCAGCCGTCGGGCTCGCGCTCCCGCGGCTCGCCCTCCCCGTCCAACAGCGCGCACCTGTCGGCGCCGCGCCAGGACCACGCCGCCACACTAGACCCCGCGAGACGCGACGCAGACCGTGAGTTTACTGTACAGGGGGCGCCGCCCCGCCGCCCCCCGCGCCCCCCGGCGGGCCGCAGCCGTCGGGCTCGCGCTCCCGCGGCTCGCCCTCCCCGTCCAACAGCGCGCACCTGTCGGCGCCGCGCCAGGACCACGCCGCCACACTAGACCCCGCGAGACGCGACGCAGACCGTGAGTTTACTGTACAGGGGGCGCCGCCCCGCCGCCCCCCGCGCCCCCCGGCGGGCCGCAGCCGTCGGGCTCGCGCTCCCGCGGCTCGCCCTCCCCGTCCAACAGCGCGCACCTGTCGGCGCCGCGCCAGGACCACGCCGCCACACTAGACCCCGCGAGACGCGACGCAGACCGTGAGTTTACTGTACAAGGGGCGCCGCCCCGCCGCCCTCCGGAGTTCACAATACTTACTCCCGTAACTTTTCTTACGCTTCTTCCTCACGAATTTAATCGGTTAAACGTAGCCTACATACGTCGGGTCGAATTGGCGAACATTTTAGCTTTCCTTCGGCGCACCCGCTTCGATTCCGGCGGCTGGCCTTTTTTTTTTTTTTATTTTTATTTTTTTTTAATTTATTGAGAAACAAACAGTCTTAAAATAAACATATGAGCAACTTAGCTAATAGCTATGGATTGATTTCGTTACAGACCTATAGTTTCCTAATTTTAAATTATTCGATGTACAATTGAAAAAATAATAATAGTGTAAACTTATAGCGTACATAACAAAAGCGTAAATTTATATAAAAATATATATATATATATATATATATATATATTATATATATATATATGTAGAGAGCTGAGAAAATACTTAAATCACAGGTACCTATTATCCGGTTGCTGCAACTTTTCACCGTTATTTTAGAAAAGAATATACTGCTCTTTTAAAGAGGCCTAATGAATTGCAAAACAAATCTGCGTCCATACATTTTTCATTGTACTGCCTACATGCGCGCTCAATATATGAATGCTGTGCGTATTTCGTTCTGCTGTTAGGAATGCTAAATAATGCCTTACTGCGACAACTACGTTCATTTCTACGGGGGACACGGAAACCAATTTTATGTAATAAGTTATTTGTAATAATCTACAACAAAAAGAAACACACTGTGTTAATCTTCAAAAAAATCAAAAAATCAAAAATCAAAAATGTTTATTTTACTTTCACAATAATCATCTTAAAGTTAGTGATTGGAACCTCTTTGGCAGTGTTTTTGACAATTTGTTCGAAATATTTGATAATGATGACATTTTTCAAAAGTAAGAAGCTTTATTATTGTCATAAATAAAAAAGATAATCAAAAAGGTCGAAGAAGGTTCCATACTATTCTTTTAGGATATTACCTTAGGAGCTAATATCCTAAAAGAAAAAAAAAAGTAAATTTTTGATGACGATTTTTATTTTTGTTATCAATTATAGAATAATAAGAAAATTCTTTGTGACATTTATTCTTCAAATTTATGTCCCAAGTCATAAGCTATCGAATGATTATTATTTTTATTTTTTATATGTGCGATAGGTAAATGGGCAGATAACGGTACATTAACCAATTGCAGTAGTGTATGGCACTCTAAAACTTTGAACGGGTGCAGTTTTAAAATAGTTGAGAAAAACCATACGTATGGGGGGTGATTTGTCGATAAAATGCATCGTACTATGCGTGATCAACGGCTCCACTATACGTGGACAAACACATTGTATACATATGATGGACGTAATATCGCGCAGCGCGTTGCTCGGCGTCGGCGCCGCTCGGGCTGGGCGCGAGCGCGGTCGCGCGCACGCCGTCGCCGCGCCGCGCGCCGCCCCGCGCGCCGCTCCGCGCGCCGCCGCACGCGCACGCCGCGCACGCGACACACTCCGCGCACGCCACGCACGACTACAGGTACGAATTTCCTCTGTCTAACCATATTAGTTCAATCTAAAATACTACGAAGTTACACCAATAAGGAACATTGCCTTATTTCTTGGATTATCAATAGATTATCAGTTGACTTGGAAAAATCATATAAACGACTTATGTAAGTACCTGAGCGAATCGGCTTACGCTCTTAATAAATTGTCAAAAATAGCCAATCGAGATGCAGTTCTAGTAGCATACCATGAACTAGTAGTATAAAAAATCAAATATGGCATTATTTTTTGGGGCAACTCTGTAAATCGCGAAACCGCTTCTATAGCCCAAAAGAGATGCATAAGAGTTATCTGCGGTGTGGTGAGGTCCACACAGCTGATCAGCTGACAAACACAATAATAAATCTTTGTCTTTCAACGCATCATTTACGCTTAATTATCTTAAACGGTCCATTGAGCACAAACAAAGAACATTCTAATGAATCATGCAGAAATATAATATTATATTAATATTTCTTTAACCTTGTATCTAGATTACTTCCATATGTTTGCACAACAACAAAGAACAGCTCTAGTATGTAAAACAACCATTTTCCCAATAAATAGTTCAGTATTTTCCCGGCTTGTGAGTTGTCATAATCCTCCTTGTACACCCTGCACTTCAGCGGTTTATACATATGTAAGAAATAATTATATACCCTTCAGCCTTTATTATATCGCCTAACACTGCCTTTATTATATCGTCAGGTGACAAGCAAAATTCCCTAATTACTATTAAATTTATGGTTGCTTTTGTTTAATTATTTTTTGGTAATTAGTGAGTTTTGCTTATCACTTGACGATATATACTAGAGGTAGCTCTATTCGTAAAACGTAACCTAGGCTTATTTACGTACGCATTAGAGAGTCGTAAGCTATTCGCTCTCAATATGAGGGACAGTTGTACATCCAGCTTATGAAAACGGCATTCATGCGAAATAATTTCTTTAGAATAGCGCCCAGAATATTTAACAAAATACTGATTCATAAGAGAAACCTCCCGGTTCATCGATTTAAGAAGCAGTTGACTGTATATTTAATCGATAAATGTTTTTACTCAATAATAGACTCCCGACAGGCTCCTTAAGAGGCCGTTATCGATTTTAGTCGCAAAAATGTCGAAATAATTTATTTAGTCGATGAAATTGTACACCTTTTGTTAACTTTAAGAAAAAACAAATACTGGTTTCTATTAGAACGTCTTGTTATCTTTCATTTTAAGTGATAGATTTTTTAGGTTTAGGTAAACGCGCGTAAAGCAGTGATTTTAAAGCTCTTTGTAAATTAGTTAATTTCCTGCAAAAACATCAAATCTCTTTTTAAAAAGTTTAGGGTGTTTTTTTCACAAATAGACATGCTTTTTTGATGTACATGCAAGGCAAAGGCAAAACATTAAATTTCCTAACCAGTGGTTTACAGCTGTCCGTGATCCAAGCGTTGGCTATCGCACGAATGCACTTTTTCTGCCGAACGAACGCTTTTTCAATGTCGACCGAATTGCCCCACAGTAAAAGACCGTAGTCAAGTACAGATGCTACATATCCGTGATAGGCAGTTGTTGCGGCCTGTAGAGATACCGTATTTCGAAGTTTCCTTAGAGCGAACACAAATCCGTCAAGTTTGGAACAAACAGCTTCGACGTGTTGTTTCCAGCTTAAGTTTTTGTCAATATGTAATCCTAAATATTTCACATTATCACATTTTTCTAATAAGATGTCATTATATTTGATATCAAGTTGGCCAGGATTGGTTTGATAGGAATGAAATTGTGTATACACTGCTTTAGTTAGGTTGATATTGAGGTTGTTATTGTTGGTCCATGTGCTGATATCGGCCAAGGCTTTATTTATTTCAGCTTCTTACGTAAGTAATTTTGTATTATACATACATATCCTGTACTTCAACTTTCATAAACTACATTTTTGTTATTATAAATGTGAAGTAGCGTAAATACAAGTTAGACAAAATTAATTTTCTCCAGAAATAACTTCATAATTAATGTAGTACTTCAAAACTATTTCTCTGAAAATTGACTTAATTTCAACGTAATTTTGATACTTAAACAATCTACAACATTTCCTGAAACTTATACATCATTTTGTATAATTTACCACCATAATTTCTTTATGAATTTTTAAAAATGTCTGTTCTCGTCACATCGCCGGGGACGCACGCTTGCGACCTCATTATTAAAAGGCAAGATGAGAAGACGTGCTAATAGTAACCAATACTTGTTATTTAGATATTACGTAACAAAAGATGTACAATTTCAACGACTAAATCTATCAAATTTACATTTTAGCTCTAAAATCGTTACCGGGCTCTTAATAACGTTAGCTTAGCTATTATTTGACCTAATTATTAAAGTTTATTATTATACTGTTAGTTATGACTCCATGGATTTAAAATGTTTTTACATTTTTACTTCTAATTCAATGATTACCTGCATGCAGTATTAGGTAACACTTATTATTTCTATGCCTCTATTTCACTCTATTCAGGATGTACTGAGTAAAAATTGTTTTATTATATCTTACTGTTGTATGTACTGCACCCAAAGAAATAAATAAATGATTGATTAATCTGTTACAAAGGAATAGTGTAGATATGTGAATAGTGAACAGTAATAACATGAATATTCCAGGGACAGTTACGGCCGCGGGGGCGGCGGCGGCGCGTGAGGC
Source organism: Cydia pomonella (assembly GCF_033807575.1). NCBI lineage: Eukaryota > Metazoa > Arthropoda > Insecta > Lepidoptera > Tortricidae > Cydia > Cydia pomonella. The sequence goes on from NC_084729.1 coordinate 10,432,485, forward strand.
CCGGCCCCGGCCCCGGCCCCGGCCCCGGCCCCGGCCCCGGCCCCGGCCCCGGCCCCGGCCCCGGCCCCTGCCCCGGCCCCGGCCGGCGCCCGCGCCTGCGCCCGGCGCCGACGGTAACACTTGCACATCTTTTAGGGCTCCCTAGCTTAAATGGCATAAACAGAACTTTTATACTTTTCATTTTTGCCCCTGTCTACGTCACAGCCAAAGAGAATTTGAAATAGAGGTGGATTGTCAAAGAAAACTTTATAGCCACAGTAAATTTACTGCCATCTTTCGACACATGATTAAAACTTTTAGAACGCCATTTGACTTTGATCCTTATTATTTTACTGATATGTGTTAAATTTGCTAAATATCAAAAAGTGGCGCCATCTTACCGGGCATAGACCAAAGGTGGCGCCATCGCTCGAAACGATGCTACCATACCTTTGGCTATTGATCTATTAGATGGCGCCACTTTCTGATATTTAACAAATTGAACACATATCAGTGAAATAATAAGGATCGCAGTTGCTGCTAGCAATGTGGCTCTGCCTACTTTTACAATAGCACGCTTTCCCTATGTTTTTAATTTGCTCTTAAAGTTATCATGTCCTATTCAATTCGTCCACAGAAAGTCGTCGTGGTCGGAGCGGTGACCCCTGATCTCACCCGCGTAGCGCCCACGAGTGCCCCCAGCTGCCCACGCGGGGGCCCACTACCGCCCATGGCTGGGCTCACTGCTGCCCACGCGTGGACCCACGACCGCCCATGGCTAGGCCCACTCCCGCCCACGCGTGGCCCCACTACCGCCCACGGCTGGGCCCACTGCTGGCCACTCCCGCCCACGGCTGGGCCCACCACTGCTGACCTCGCGTGGCCCCACTCCCGCCCACGGCTGCCCACGCGTGGGCCCACTACCGCCCACAGCTGGGCCCACGCCGCGAGTACAGTGGTTTTGTCTGTACGCATTGTCAGTAAATTTTTGTTATGTTTGTTATAATTGGTAAACTTGAGTAAAGCCCCGCTTGCATGTAATTGTGTGTACTCAGTAAAAAAACGTATAAAAATGACTAATGACAAGCCTTATTGAGCTTACCGTGGGCCTTAGTCAATTTGTGTAATAATGTCCTATAATATTTATTCTATAATATTTATTTATTTATTTAATGACTTATAATCGACATCCATTTATGATTAATGTTCATGAAAATTTAATTATAATTTATGTGTTGTCAGTTTTAACCAAACTTACTTACATGTATCGATCGACCTAGTCCTGCAATACTTACAAACATAATAAGTTAAAGTAGGGACAAACTTAGCTAAGTACCCCGCCTATGAAGCCGATGGTCCCGGGTTCAAATCCTGGTAAGGGCATTTATTCGTGTGATGAGCACGGATATTTGTTCCTGAGTCATGGGTGTTTTCTATGTATTTAAGTATTTATAAATATGTATATATTATATATATCGTTGTCTAAGTACCCTCAACACAAGCCTTATTGAGCTTACTGTGGGACTTAGTCAATTTGTGTAATAATGTCCTATAATATTTATTTTAATGTCTACCTTATCACTCTGAACATTACATTCAAGCGGGGCTTTAGGCAAGTTCTCTACATGTATATCCGGTGCCTACTAATTATTGTTTCCCCATTTTATTTAAACTAAATACATACATTCAAACGCGTATTCCAAAGCAGTTATAGAAAAAATCTGTTTAGCATAATTTTATTGGTAACATTAATTAATGTATATAATGTAAGATGGGACGCATTTAAAATAATATATAATAATATATATAATGTATGTAAATGGTCAGTAAATATTCGGGCACTGGCAAGTGGGCGAACCAAAATATATATAATTATTCATATTATATAAACACTATATATTATTGTAAATACTTAGTGTAAGCGTGTATAATAAATAATAAATATATACATTATAAATATATAAGGAGCCGGCGGCGCGCGGAGTTGTTTCTTATTCTGTGATATTTAATTAGCTTTTAAATGTTTTATTAATTATTAGTCACGTTTTTATTTGGATTTTAATTGATAAATTGTTAGAATGTAATCCATATGATGCATTTTCGTTGCAGTTAAATTTCAAGTATATCGTAGCACAAATACATATAAGTCCAGTTCCTGTTTAAAATGTCGACGCAAAGGGCTAACAACATGTGTACTCGAACATTATTGTCAAGTTTCTACAGCTGTGTGGATAATTTGACTATACATATTGTGCGAAATTCTACCCCTGAGAGGGTTACAGGTCGAGTCATCCACGATGACGCTCAGATTTGTCAAATCTAACCTTTCATAACATGATAATACGTTTTAAGGCACGCCTTCGTGAATGGCACGAACTATAAAAGGGGATTGAAACTTTGTAGGTTTACGAGATTATTTTCTTTAATAACAAGGCATATTTCATAAATTATCATCAAAAAATAACGATATGAATATTTGTTTGCAACGAAACGCATTGATACGTTGACTATAATACAATACTCTATGGTATCCCGTGAGCCTGTAGTATGAAACCAGTGTTTGGCAGGATCACTGCGAGTAAGTGGCCGTTTTACTGTTTATTCATTGTTAACAGGAAACTTCATTATAAAGACTGTAAATCTCCATGCAAAGCCGCGGTTTTTTCCAATTCAATTATAAAGTAAATCTACGTTTCGACAAAATGTACTCACCCCAAAGGCGTGTATGGGAGTTTTCAGAGAATAGACAATTAAGCATGATATGAACTTTTTGCCTTTTTTTACATTGGAATATCGCGTATAGTTTATGAAATGAACACCACAACCAATTTTATCAGTAATCATCGTCACAAAATAGACAGTGATTAACTTTTACAGTACATATGGTGCTACTTTACCGCACTAGTGCGCAAATTAGCATATTACGTTACTGTGTCAAACATTTAAAGGTCCATAATATGTACTGTAAAACGTTGTACGATACATGTGCGAATAGATAATTCGCAACTCGTGTCGATTTAAAACGCTCCCTTCGGTCGTGTTCGCCACTCGTTTCGAATTTCCTATTTTTCGCACTTGTATCGCAATGTACTATTATCAACTCACTCTAATCGAGTCCACTATTTTCTGAAGACTCCCGCATACATAAGGGAACGAATGGAAAGATTTGCGAGGTTCTGGCAGGCTTCAGTAGCTCAATTGGTTAATAGCAAGCGCGGATTGCGGAAGTTTGCGCGTTCAAGTCCTGCTGGAGGCGTAACTTTTTACATTTCTTCCTTTCATATAAAATTTGGAATAAAATGGAACATTTTGCGTACAAACGAGGTGGCACTACTCTAGCCACCCCAGCCCCACGCAGCCTAGCAAGGCTTTCAGGTTGATAACTGCCTCTTTTAGTGTGCACGGAGTCCCGAGGTATTTGCTCCTGTATACTTACACAACATGTTTCAGTTTATAAACCGTATGTTTGCATGGAGATAACGAGTTGAATTGTTTCTGGTCGCTGATAAGTGTACAGTGGTTTAAGTTAGTATATTTATTTGTATAATACTCTGAAAGACTTCAGGATGCCATACAGCAGCCGCCGCCGGCGGACCCTCGTGGTTCAGGACCAAGTCCTAGCTTGCCTCGGCTTATAATGATTACAGGCAGCGGATGTAGATGTGTCGCGCGAGACAGCGAGCTATGGAGTCGACATTAGCAATAAAATTCAACCCATATTCATACTCATTCATTCGTTTAATTAGTGATTTTAATTTAATAATCAAAGACAAGAACCTAGACGAGTTTAAACGATCGGTTAGTTTTGTCTTTGGGTATATAAATAATAAAAGTGAAGGCCATTTTTTGTTTTGATTATATTACGAAATTACAGATAAAACAATATGTATATTAGAGTCGGACCAGGATTAGTTGGCAGCGATTTGATAGCCCAGTAGTGCACGGGTTATTTAAAACGTCAAATTTCTATGAAATGTCAAGTGTCAAGTACTTGGTTTGACTCTAAAGGAGGAAAAATAATATATATATAAATTAACCAATGCAAAAAATGGTAATTATTTTTATTTGTAATATTGATATACTCAAAGACAAGATTAAAGCATCGTTTATAAACTCGTCAACGTTCTTATCTTTGATTATAGGTAAAATTAAAAACACACTAATTAAATAAATAGGGAGCGTGCATGAACTGTAGGAGGCAGCACAGGCGCCGTCAGATTTTTGGCGCGAGGCGTATATGTGATGTTTATTGTTCCGATGTAGCCCACAAGATGGCAGAACCTACTATGCACAAGAAAACACGGGACGTGTAAATGTACATGTTTATGGTTCCGATTCAGGCCACAAGATGGCAGATCCTCCAACGCGCACGGTCCTTATACATGAGTAGAGTTGAATTTTATTACTAATGTCGACTCCATAACTCGTTAACATCTTACCGTGTGATAAAAACTCCCTAGAATAAAACATGTCACTTGTCGCATATTGCATAGAAACAGTACCGACATCTGTCTTCAACTACAGCCCGACGAGGAATTTGTCGATATTGTTTTAGGGCGCCACTGAACTTCAATAAGCAAAACAGATACAAACATACATACATCCATCTCATTCTGCCGCATAAGTGCGTCCTTTACATCGTTTTTTAACTTTTGACGTTTGCCGTTGACATATATAACGGATATTTTCAAGTATCCTCAAAACATCAACGAAAGTTGGGAGAAAAAAAATATGTGAACGGTCTCTATTGTTTCCCAAAAATGTTTTAAGTCATACATGTCATAATGTATTGTTTGTCCGCATTTTCAGTACTCATAATTGCTTTTTTTCTCAGAAATGCGTAATTTTTTAGTGTTTCCATAAAACAAACCTAACCTATCTATAGGATAACCTTAGAAAAAACCTAAAAGTTTCAGAATTATGACATGATAATCTGACAATGATTACATTGTGACTTTCAATAATTATTGCCCTTAACCGAATGTAATCGACTTTTTTCTGTTGCCAAGGCAAAATATGACTTAGTCCCGAACCAGTGTTAGTGGTGCTCGCAGCACTAGCGCGTCAATATTATGTGTACAGTGCACCGCCCGGTGGAGGAATGTATACATATGTGCGACATTGACTGTACCGGGTCACACACCACGTCTCTCTTTATGAGGTGATTTTTTGGACCCTTCACCTGTTAAACAAAAGGTATTGTTTCTGTTGTTCATCAGTTTACTACTGGTTTTTTGTTGTCTCTAATAAAATACTTAACAGACCGCACAGAAGCAGGTCGTTCTATATTACCCAAATCTGCGAATTATATGTAAATAGGATGATAATGAAATCATATATAAATAGGATGGTAAATATGGGTTTTCTCCTCAAACTTGCAATGAAATGTTGACATGACTTTCTTCAAATTAGGTCTGGAAATACTACATATCAGGTGCGACGAGTGAAGATGATATGTAAAGGAATTTCATACTGCCTTACACACCTAGGACTGTAAGAGGCAACCTTCTTTTATTTTCAAGGGTCAAATTATGACACAACGTCTTTCGTAATTTGTTTTTAGCTATGTACCTATAGAACAAATTGACTACAATTCTATATCTACTTAGCCATCGTTTCCCGGCCTCTATAGCAATGTACTATTTAAACGGGCTTGTTTTCGTTTTCTCATGACAATAAACAATACATTTTGTTCAAAAAATCACTTCAGAAAACACCTAATTCCAACTAGGGAAGAAATGTGTCGCACGTCGTGTGGCCGGTGCCGGCCGTCGGGTGCGGGTGGTAAGCGGCGCGACGTTGCCGGCCCGCGCCCGACAGGTCTGGCAACAGCGCGCCACACGGCGCCGGCGTCGTGCGATGTCCCCAGATATGTCAAGCGAAATCACTCCGACTTGTCAAGCTGTTAACTTCGTGCTCAGGAGTGACAACTTTTGGTTTATGATCTGTGTGTGACCCAAATAATTTCCGTTTTCGAAATTGGCGGTGTTAAGGAAGGCGTTGACTGTGAATTGTTAAATTGGTTTTCGTCAGATTTTGACCAATTTTCGAAAAACTGAGCACTTTAGATCCTAGATACTAAAATGGCATTAGATGTGATTTTTGGAATACCCCGATATTTTAACCTCCTAAGGCCCAAGGGCCTACCTATAGTACGATGAAATTTAAGTCGTATTCAATTGGGACAGAGTTGCATTTCGTCGGGGATAGTGCAAGACCGCGTAACTAACAAATGCAGTAAGGTCCAATTACCTTGTACATTGTTTGAATTTCGAACCCTTTCGACTTTGTTAGTTGCGCGGTATTGCACTATCCCCGGCGATTTGCTTTGTTTCGTCGTCAACAACACAAGATCAACTCTAGGTTGCAATATCAGTGGCACATTTTGGATGTTTCATTCATAATAAAGTTACCTTCAGACTTTCAAGATATAAACGTACCTACTCCTGTCAACCCTTCTCCAGGCGCAGTACGATTTATCGACCACATACGCGCGAATAGAATTTCAACTTTAGCATTCGGGTTTAAGGTTTAAATTTGATTTCACTTTCGAGAATGGCTTGTCCTCAAATGAATCACCAAAGTTTGATTAATTGGAATATATTTGATGTTTTTGGGAAAACCTCGTGGTTTTTTGCGGCCTGGAAAAGGGTTAAAGGCAGGCAAGGCACATGCAGCCCCTCTAGTGTCGTTGATGTCCATGGTTTACGGTGTGATTGCTGACCATCAGGCGATTAATCTGATGTAAACCTCGTATATCATTATAAAAAATCAGAAACACTTTAATTAATACATTTTAGTATCTGCGATGTAAAAACACAAACAGTTTAAAATGTACGTTAGCTGGTGTCACGGTGTTATGCAGTAACAAATACAAATGTATAACGTCCAGATCGGAAATGCACCAAAATGTAAACAAACAAATGCTGTTCTGTGTCCGTATGACGCACGGGGGTGTCCATATGACGCACAGGGTTGTCCATATGACGCACAGTGTCCACGTGACGCACAGAGGTGTCCATATGACGCACAGAGGTGTCCATATGACGCACATGTGTGTCCACATGACGCACAGGGACACGTCAAGATCGCGTAGTCTCTTCTAATCCCAAGAAACGAGCGTCAGAGGTCAACTCCAACTTGTCAGCAGAAAAAGGCGGCAAATTGAAAAATGTAGGCGCGCGTTGATCTCCCATAGAAAATTTGAAATTCACACCTTCTACTGACAAGTTGGGGCTGACCAAGTGTATAATGCTCCTCAAAAGGGACTCCCTTGTTTGTTTACATTTTTGACTGCATGATAATCAACAGGAAGTGGTCTGGCTCTAACTCGGTATTTTCAATTGAGTTAGGTATTGTCTGAATAAGTTCACACATTTGACAGTAGTCCATTGAAGTTTGTCGTGATAGGCTGACATGTATCGTTTGTCAAATCTAGCGATACTAATGAATGACTAAACGAATTAGTCGAATCGATTTTACAGTCGACTTTTGCAAGTATGTATTGTTTCGTTTGAATTACTAATTAAACTTTTTTTTCAAATCGTAATTCATTTTATTGTCATTTTGTTTTAAATTGTCGATTTTTATCAACTTACGGAAATGTCATATGAATCGAAACGACAGACTGAACCACAACACTGTTTAAAAAAAATAACAGATATAATAGGTAACTGTTTGCGTGATAAATTATTATCGTAAAATATTTAATAACAAAGATCTAAAAAGATTAACATGTTATGTTTCAGTAAGCGAAATATTGTTCGGAAGTACTTGACAAACCCTATATTATTTATAATTTCAATGTGTCATGCGCGTTTATGTTGTACGGGCGTACAACAACAATGGGTATGATGGGCGTTGTCAAATGTGTGAACTTAGATCTTTTCAACTCAACAGTTCTACTCGTGCAGCCGCGTATCCAATAATAATGTTATAAGTAAGTTAGGTTTAACTTGTTAATAAAATAAAATTTCATTATTACTTCTTGTTTTATTTCATCTTGTTGCTACTTAAAGTACTTAGTGAAAAACATAATTCCATCAAAAAAATAACTTGAAAAAAAACTAGTCTCGCAACTCAGTTCTTCTAGCGTAAAAAGCTGTGAGATCCATGTAATAAATAAATAGTAATACAAAGTCGGTAAATTTATTCAGTCCCTACTTAAGGGACCTTCTGTGTTAAGCTAAGTGCAATTTATGTTAACTAAAAATTTACCATTTGTTTGATGGTTGATCTCGCCTATAGTCCTCTTCATCGTTTTCGATGACGGCGACCCTAAATAAACATTATGGACGTTGTCTAGCATGAGCCCTAATGTGGCTGGCCAGGCCGAACTTGCTCTTAAATACTCTATTGCACGCGTGACAATAAAGTTGACCAGCTGCGTTGAACGTGTACACGTATTAGGAGGGCTTAGGTCTCTCTTTCCGTAACCAAAAAATTATAAAACATGGTGATTTTTGAAACTTTCTAAATTAAATCCTGGTCGAGAATTCCAGTGCCTCGAGAAATAAGAAACCAGAAACCCTATTCCTAGCACTAATGGTCACTGAGCAAAGCCGCGGACGGATAGACGAACAGACATGGTGAAACTATAAAGGTTCCTAGTGGAACCCTAAAAACGAGATTTTAAGAGTTAAATAGCCGCTTCAATTCAAGTGGTTCGTGTGAGGCTGCCTGTCCACTGGGGCGGAGCGGTAAGCGAGATAAGAACCCACCAATAGCGCAAACAGAAGCGAGAGTTGTATTGTGGATTTTTACCTCGCTCACCGCTCCGCTGCAGTGCAGTGGCAGGCAGCATAACTTTAACATACATCGTTATCACGGGAGCGACAACGATTTTACAGTACTGAAAGATTATGACAAATAAACAAGAACAGAAGTGACACTCGAAAAACATTTACAGGTACCTATGAGTTCAAAATGTAGCAGCAGAAAATTTAGATAAAAGTTTGGTCATTTATGACGAAAATCTAAATAAAATGCTCTAAGAAGTAAATATTGATATACAAATTGAATACATTAGTGACTTATATATCCCGTTGGTGAGATCCCTTATAGGGATAAGTTCGCCTTTGTACTTTTATTATTGTAATTTATTTCTGCAAACCTGTGTTGTTATTATTATTAATTAAGTTGACACTTTGACTCACAGGTAAGCGCTTCCAAAGTGAAATACGAGTTGGATTCACCTTTTCCAACAAAAACTTCATGCCAGGCATGAAGCACATCTTACGAGGTTTAGAATCTGCAGGCAGAATAGTCCGTTTACACAAAACAGACATTCTGTTACATGATTGGTTGATTGAGATATATCACTGTGGCTACACTGAAAAGGGTTCAGTATTCAGTATTCAGTATTTATTTCTTGCAAACCATGGTACATATTTAGTTCTTATACATATCATATGGTATCACATGGGACCCTGAATAGGGTTTTCTCCAGTGTGTGTCATCTGGTGTATTACCAAGTATCCTTTTGATATGTATATAGGTAATGAGTTGTGGACCTACCTGCCAGTCTCATAATAGATCGCCTACTGAACAGACGTGTGTCTTTATCTTATGCACCCTGCACATATACTACACCTTTGTTTCTGCACATGTAGTCGCAGTTACTACATTTAAATGGCTTCGCCCCAGTGTGTATCCATCATGTGTATTTTTAGGGTTGATTTTCGACTGCATTTGTAATCGCAGTGACTACACTGAAAAGGCTTCTCCCCGGTGTGTATCCTCTGGTGTGCTAGCAAGTGTCCTTTCTGCCTACACCTGTAGTCGCAGTTGCTACATTGAAATGGCTTCGCCACCGCCACAGTGTGTATCATCGTGTCTTGTTAGGTTTGATTTTGTACTGCATTTGTAATCGCAGTGACTACACTGAAAAGGCTTCTCCCCGGTGTGTGTCCTCTGGTGTGCTAGCAAGTGTCCTCTCTACCTACACCTGTAGTCGCAGTTGCTACATTGAAATGGCTTCGCCACCGCCACAGTGTGTATCCTCATGTGTCTTTTTAGTTTTGATATTTGACTGCATTTGTAATCGCAGTAACTACACTGAAAATGCTTCTCCTCAGTGTGTGTCCTCGGGTCACGATATCGACATGTGTGCGGCTCTTGGTGTCTTCTGTTGTGCGTCTTCTGGTGACGTCGCAGGTTTGATTCAACACTGCATTTGAAACCACATTTCGTACACTGAAGAGGCTTTTCCCCAACGTGTATTTTTTGGTGTTTGTGTATTTCACTTTTATACTGATAAACATTAAATAGGTCCACAGAGTGACTCTTTATATGGATCCGCAAGCTCTCCTTGGAACTTGTTGAGTACTCACATTCAGCACATATGAAATGTATAACACCGTGTTCCCTTTGTTCATGCTCTAATACGAGCAATTTAGTTTGAAATGTAAAACTACAAAAATCACAAGTAAATTTCTTGGATCCAGTCGATGAGTGAGTACATTGTATGTGTTTTTTTAAAATAGCCTTATTTATAAAATGTTCGCCACAGTGTTCGCAGCTGTATGGTTTGCCTCCACTGTGAACATTCGCGTCGTCACGGAGGCGCTCGAGCACCACGGAACAAGCCATCGCGAGCTGTTCCCTGGCGCAGGCGACGCTGCTTTCCGAACACACTGAAACACAAATTGATTAAACGATTTAAACGTATTATGCCGCGTATAATGACTTTTTCTGCCCTCCGGCCGGACAGAGCCAACTTTCAGTCCGCTGAAGTTGCCGCTTCCCGATTCCGTAGAGCAGAAAAATAGTATACGAGTACACACACACGGCCAGTAAATAAGAAAGCCTCAGAACACATGTAATTGTCGGCGGAAGCCGACGATATTAGTCACTTTACTGTCCTGTGTAACCAAACCTAACTCTGCCAGTGAGCGTTATCAATATGGGGTCACCGTAGATATAATATTCCTAAAGATGGAGTCTAAGCCAGCTGTCACCGTAGCCTCACACACACACAGTCACATCCTTATGTATGATTACCAATTAGTAATCAGATGTTGTGGCCATGTCAATAAAGTCACATCGATAAACTTCGGCATTTTTTACAATGAGTGTACCTGTGATAATTGGGACGGATGCTTTGAACAGCGAGGGAGTAGCATATCTTCGATTAAATGGTAAACATTACGTAACTCACCTTTCTAATACTAGCGGTAAAAAGGACGTGTTACATGTACAATCCAGTGAGCAACAACCGCTCAATAGCTTGCTCACTGAAAGCGATATTAATAGTCCGCTTACCGGAAGCGATCGTGAGAAATTATTTGCAATTATTAATGACTTTAAAGACAATTTGATTGAGGGCACAGCCCATACTACTGTTACTACGGGCGAGATGCACATTGAATTGACAAGTAACACTCCTATTAATTATAGACCGTACAAAATGTCTATCGATGAGAAATCTAAAGTGCGCGAGATAGTTCGTGACCTATTAGACAAAGGTATTATTCGCGAGTCACAATCACCGTACGCCAGCCCGATACTTCTTGTTAAAAAACGCGACGGAAAAGACCGTATGTGCGTAGATTACCGTGCGTTAAATGCCATTACGGTAAAAGATCGCTTTCCATTGCCTCTGATCGAGGACCACATAGACAGTCTTGGCAAAAGCAAGTACTTTAGTTGTTTAGATATGGCTACTGGCTTTCATCAGATAGCACTGGATAGAGATTCGATCCCAAAATCAGGTTTTGTAACGCCCGAAGGGCACTTTGAATACCTAAAGGTCCCGTATGGCCTTTCTAATGCGCCTGTTGTTTACCAGCGAATAATAACAAATACACTGAAGCCACTTATTGACGCGGGCAAAGTTTTGACGTACATAGATGATGTCTTAATTCTAGCCTCAACCGTTGACCAGGCACTTGATAACTTACGTGAAACTCTTAAAACGTTGACCTCCGCTGGGTTTTCAATTAACTTAAAGAAGAGTACGTTTGTTGCTACAGAAGTAGAGTATTTAGGTCGTAGGATATCACATGGTCAGGTTAGGCCGAGCGAAAGAAAAATAAAAGCCTTGATTGACTCTCCTGTGCCTACAAATGTACGTCAAATACGATAATTGCTGGGTCTAGCCGGCTACTTCCGGCGATATATACCCGATTATGCAGCTAAGACGGCTTGCATAGCTAGATTAACGAAGAGGGGGGTTCCGTTCATATGGGGTGAGGAACAGGTTGAGGCTCGAAAATATTTAATTGAGTGTCTTACTAATGAGCCCGTGCTTGCAGTATTCGATCCTTCCCTACCAACGGAACTTCACACAGATGCGAGTTCGATTGGATACGGCGGAGTACTGATTCAAATACATAATGATAATCGTAGACGTGTGGTGGCCTACTTTAGTAAGACTACTCAAGGCGCCGAACCTAAATATCACTCATATGAGCTGGAGACCCTCGCTGTCGTAAAAGCCTTGCAACATTTCCGTCACTACTTGCTAGGAGTTCCTTTCAAAATAATAACAGACTGCAATGCCTTAAAATTGACGGAACGAAAGAAGGATCTCCTACCACGTGTGGCGAGGTGGTGGATGTATATGCAGGATTTCAATTTCACGATAGAATACCGAAAGGGAGTAATGATGCAACACGCGGACTATCTAAGTCGAAATCCTGTAGATGTCTGCCACATAAATAAACCAAAAAACTGGGCACAAATTGCTCAAGCTGCGGACGAGCAAACCCGCGATTTGATTGACAAAGTTAACAATAATGAACTTGACTCATCTCGTTACGTTATGGAAAATGATCTATTATATTATAAGTACTCCCCTACTGGCGAGGAATCCAGGTTACTGTGTTTTATACCTAAGGGTCACAGGCTGAGTCTGTTACGTATCTTTCACGACCAACATGATCATATTGGGATCGATAAAACTACGGATCTCATTTTGCGACATTTTTGGTTTCCCGGATTACGCGCTTTTGTTAAAAAATACATAGCACATTGTTTGATTTGTTTATCATCAAAGAAAGTACCTAGAGCTCCACATCAACCGATTTCTTCGTGGCACAAGCCCGATGTTCTTTTTAATACCATACACGTAGATGCATTAGGTATACTACCAGAGTCGAACGGTTTTAAGTATGTTTTATTAATAGTCGATGCATTTTCAAAATATTGTTTGCTTTACCCAATGACTAAACAAGACTCAAACGAGTTGCAAAATTGTTTTTGTAACGCAATCTCTTTGTTTGGTACACCCAAACTTATAGTTTGCGATAAGGGTCGTATGTTTGAAAGCTCTCTGTTTCAAGGTTGGGTTAAGAGTATAGGGTCTAGCATACATTTTATAACTCCTCAAATGCACGGTGAGAATGGACAGGTGGAGCGATATTGTAGAACTTTACTTAACATGCTTCGCGTAGAGGCCACAAAAAATAGTCAGTGGTCGACCAGCCTTTGGAGGCTTCAACTTGTTATTAACAGCACAAAGCAGAAAACTATTCAAACTTCCCCTTTACAATTGCTGGTCGGTATTGAGGGTACGACACCGTTAATAAGGACCCTTATTCGTGACGTAGCTCTTAATAACACGCAACCAAACCGTGAAGGCCTTAGAGAGTTACAAAGACAACGCGCCACTGAATTATTAAATGAAAATCGACGAAAACAAGATGAGCATGTAAATAAAAATCGCCGGGCGGAGCGTATATTTAAATTAGATGATATGGTTTTTGTAATTAAAACTTCGCAGATGACTGGCAAGCTAGACTCCGGGATGCGTGGGCCCTACCGCGTCACGAGAGTGCTGCCAAACGGTCGCTACAACCTGCGACTGGTGGGTGGCTCCTACGGCAAAACAACACAAGCTGCAGCTGAGCATATGGTTATGTGGCGCGGAGAATGGACCCCCGAGTCATGTGCCGCCTTCTTTGACAGTGAGTACATGAAATTGCATTCTATGTAGCTTGTACATGCAAACAAGGTGCCTCTGTACCTGGTGCTACATAGACAGACACGCTAACTCGGTGCCTCTGTCCGTAAGCCGCGTCATAAGTAGCTTTTGACTGCTTGGGCCACAGGTCACGCTAACTTGGTGCCTCTGTCCGTATTTGGTTGTGTAAGGATACGCTAACTAGGTGCCTATATCCTTAATATATAAGTTCCATGGTATTTAAAGTACCTGTCTAAACTTATTGAATAAAGGGTTAAGCTAACTACGTGCCTCTACCCTTAAGAGACAGTATCATTGGATATGCTAACTAGGTGCCTATATCCGTTCATGAAACAGACATGCAAACTAGGAGCCTCTGTCTTTCAAGTTGATTAATGAACAGTCTTTCAATTTATTTTGTTATCAATTCCAGGTGACGAGGACACTGCATCTGGCACGATCTCTACTGAAACTGTCAGCCCACCTGCCGATAACAGTCTGCCGGGTCCAAACACCAGCGCTGCGTCTCCGGAACCTAACAGCCAGGAGAGCCAAGCCGTAGCACGCACAAGCCACCACTTACCATCTGCCAGTCTAACAACAGAGAGCTCCGCCAGACGCATAGATAACGGCGACAATAACGTTCGAGACGCTGCACAGGAGCCTAGACGATCATGTGGTCGAGGGCGACCACGTGTCAGGAGAGGCCGTAAAAGGAGATAGATAACGATTGCGTACAACGTCATGCTACGTCACCGCCGGCGCCCCTCTCAAAAGCCTTTATAAGCGAGAGTACGCCTCAGACCGCCCTCTTTACGCATCGTGACCTCGTGGAGTAAGGATTGTATAAGGAAGACGTATTTTGTATCCCCATTTTGTCCATTCTGTGCTTTTTTTAGATTTATGAGATTATTAATTATTGTTATTAAATTAATACCTACTTAATGATAAGGATCATAATTGTGGAAATTAAAATAAATAAGTCGATCTGTTCTCAATATTTTTATTTAATGAATTAAAAATCCTGGCCATCGCTAAAAATATATTTTTCTTTTTGATTCTCTTATATTTTTCACGTTAAAAAATACGGCAATATGATTTTGGCCGCCTCGGCCGCCTTCGAACTCAAAATTGGTTACGTTTTCTCATATGTAGTCTGCCTCTTTCGCACTTATGGCTTGTTCATATACGTCATGGCTTCCCTTTCGCACACTTCATCTGTCTGTCAAGCGAAGCGACTGACATGTCTCTGCTACGTTCTGAACTAAGTATTACATTGACAGATATCACAAACAGAATAAATCATTGAAGTACAATAGGTATAGAGATGAAATGGTAGAGCCGGCAGATGGCTGAACGAGATGCTCTTATGGAACTTTCAGTAGGAGTAGCCGTGAAAGCGCTATAATTGTTTGTCCTTGTCACCTCCACACTCGTGCGCGAATCGAGGCGCGAAGCCGCGAACGCGAGTGTGGATGGCCCTCGCGTCGATTTCGCAGATTGTTCACGCCTTCGCGCCTTATTCCCCGTTTTTTGTCGGTATTTGGCCCGCGTCAAAGAAGACGTGAGGCGCGAACTTGCAAGACTCCACACTCGCGATCGCTTCGCACCGCGATTCGCTCACGATTCGGTTAATCTGAACTGTCATAACCTTCTATGGCGGCTACTTGGTTATATTGGGTGCGTACTTGATCAACCAAAAATCAATTTGACAGTTCCCAGTTTGAATCAGTGCCTTGCCGCAAACTAAATCCGATCAGCTGACGCTTCGAGGCCATCTTGCCGCGAGCCAAACTGCGAAATCGCAGTGAAATTGTGCGAGTGTGGAGTCTACGTCAACGTCGCAGTATGTTCGCTCCGCGAAGTCGCGCCGCGATTCACGCGCATAGTTTGGAGGGGGCTTTCACGTAGTGATTATATGCTCTTTGGGGGCTTTACGCATCTAGGGGGTACCTAATGATTCTTTTTAGCAGATTATCGATTCGCAGCGCAGACAACGATTCGCCGAACATCGTTTCGCAGAGAGATTTATTTGTAGATGTAAGCGTAAATTACATCCACACTTCCCGATAACGGGCCCGAAATCAGTCCCGATTTCGGGCCTGATAATCGTTATCCGTTTCACGGAATATCAGTACAGCATTAACAAGCCTGATAACTGATAAAGTGTACTATTACTTGTCAGTTTTGACACTTTTGACGCTCAATTCAGTCAGCTGTCATTGTCAGTTGCACAATGGTTGCCAGTGTTGCCAGGCGTAAGATAATTATCGTACATGTACGATATTTTGGGCTCCCGTACGAAGTACGTTCCAAATAGCATTATCGTACGCAAAGTACGATAATTTCAGCCCTTAGACGACGCCACCCAAAAAGTCTAGTATTGAAGCAAAATATGACACTTTCCCTCAAAAATAGGCTACGATCTGCACCTTTTGGGTGTTCGGCTCCTTGCTTTAAGTCAAAAATGTCGAAATTTTCTTTGACTGATTTTTGGAAATTTATACGAAAATTGCGTTTTCTTTGATGACTTTTGATGAGCGCCTCCGCGATGTATGCGGTGGCGCAAGTCGACGGCTTTGCGGCTATCATGCGGAACCGGTGCGCCTCTTTACTTAGCCGCTGGCGGGGCAGCGCTAACAGTATCATGATAGCGTTGTTGGACAGGTGGGACTTCCCTCTGCTGCAGCGGTGGACAAAACTCCACTCTGTAGCAAAATGAATATGTAGGTTAAAATTAGTTTGTAATTCCACTAACACTATTTTATAAGTTAAATGTAAATGTAACTAACAACTATGGATTTTTATCCGACATAAAATCATTTCATTAATTATTTTTTATTTTTTATTATACATTGAACATGTAAGCTTATTTTGCAAGAAGCGTTAGGAGTAGTGCAATTGTGATAGGCGTACGATAATTTTGTAACCCAAATACGATAATTCTCTTCTACTCATCTGGCAACACTGAATTGATTGCACAGGTCATATTTTCCTTAATGACTTTAATGTTGTGTACTCTAATAATAGCCATAAAATGTATGTGGTTTGCCTAGTTTTTGACCAGTAATTATTATAATACGAGTTCTTAATTCGGGATGGACGCGAGTGCGGGCGGCGTGAAGCAAGAGCCCGAGGGAGCTGCTGCCCGCGGTGAGCTCACATTAACTTTACTCATATTAACTTGTATAACAAAGATATATATACATATATAGTTCTGTAATTAAAGACCCCTTAAGAGAGTTGTTCATATTCATCCATGGCTGTGTAGATAACGGCCGAAGTGAGATGATGTTTGTTGGGACCGGTTGCACCCAGCTAGACTGGACCAGACCTTCATAATACATCAACATGCACTCACAGTATTAGGATATTGTTTATGCCAATATACACAGAGATTAAAATGACTAATAATGAGTATTTTGTCACAGATAAAGTTACATATAGTAAAAGGCCTGTTACTCCTTACCATTAAGGATTAACAGGCCTTTGTAAAACTAGTGAAATTCAAAACTCACAATAATTTTCTTTGCACCAAAAATATTTACAACAACAACTATGTCACATTTTTATATACTTATGTAAGGAAGTTGCAGTATCACATATGTCATTAAGTGAAGGCTGTGGGCACGGGCCCACTCCACCCACGCTGTTGCTGCCATAACTGTTTTAAATGGAAGGAAGTTGCAGTATCACATATATCATTAAGTGAAGGCTGTGGGCACGGGCCTACTCCACCCACGCTATTGCTGCCATAACTGTTATAAATGGAAGGAAGTTGCAGTATCACATATGTCATTAAGTGAAGGCTGTGGGCACGGGCCCACTCCACCCACGCTGCTGCTGCCATAACTGTTATAAATACACAGGTCACTAGATAAGTTTTGCAATAGACAAACATGAAACAAGGAGGTGGCTTATCACATATTTATTTTTTTCATTTCATTTCATTTATTTCTTTATAAAACAATAGTTTTACACGTCAAAAATTACAGAATACACATTTAAAACCATTTATATCTATAAATTATTTACATAACACATCAACAACAAAATATACTTATTAAAAAAATATATATTAGATGTAAGATATGTCAGGTAGGTACAATTGTTATGAGTGTGAAATTTGTAGGTACGTTACTTTTTTTTTCATATTTCAATAGCTTGGGGTAGCGAGCCAGTTCAAGAGTGTATGCCGTTGAAAAATTCGTCAACAGAGTACGCTTCAGACATGAGTTTAGTCTTAAGTTTATTTACGAAACATCAATTATTAGTCACATTTTTAATCTCTATGTTATATATCTTAGGACCTATTGAGTGGAGGCACTTTTTAGACTTGGCTAGACGAGTATATGATGGACGGAGTTCGTCTCGTCGCCTAGTGTTATAGTTGTGCGCGTCACCGCGCATCGGAAATTGTTCAAGGTTACCTCTCACGTATTTGGCTATATCGACAATATATAAGCTCGGAAGGGTGAGGATTTTGGTATCCTTGAACAATTCACGAGCAGGGTGATCCCAGGGGACCTCACGCAAGCAACGAACTGCTCGCTTTTGAAGCCTAAATATTCTGTCGCGGTTGGCTGAAGTTGCCCATAGTTCAATACCGTAAGTTAGTTGTTGTGTATGAAAACGACGGTTGGATGACAACTGATTTTATTTTATAGTTCTACCCACAACATCTTCCCCTTTTAAAGATTACAAACTAATACTAAGATACATAACTTGTACGAAATTTGTTGACCTTACATACCCCAATAACTAGGGTTTTATTAACTTAATAAAGTATACGCATGCCTTATATAATATATCAAATAAAATACATTTGAATGTATGTATAGAGTGATGCGGGACAAAACGTGATTACTCGGTTATTTGTCCACGTCGTTTTCTGATTGTTATCATGGGGGAATGTGACTCGACAACAGTTTCCTCAGATGACTCCGCAGACGAAAAGCGGTCCATGTCAGGTGAAAATTCCTGTTCCGCATCACCCTCATCTTTACGATCAACACTGACTTGGTCACTATCATGTGACAAGCATTTTATGAGATGTCTTCTATTTCTTCTATAAACTCCTCTTTTATTTTTCACTATATACGATCTAGGTGTATTACTTTTTGATACAATTTGCCCTCTCGTTCTGTAATTTCTGTCTAGTATAATAACATTATCACCTTTATTCAAAGTTGGTAACGCCTTACACCGCTGATCGTAGTACCGCTTACTTTTTTGTTGATTGCTAACAATCACGCCGTGTTGATCGGCTGGTACTGGTTTAGGCTGCAGCAGATCAGGATGAACTGGCAAACGACATTTCAACATACGACCCATTAGCATCTGGGCGGGGGAACTCAAGTTCTCCCGTGGTGTGTTCCGAAAACTAAGTAGATTTAAGTGAATATCGGTATTGCTTTGAATTGATTTTTTCAATATGTTTTTTATAGTTTGGACCGCTCGCTCACTTTTCCCGTTCGCCTGCGCATAATTTGGCGAAGTCGTTATATGTTCGAAGCCCCAATCTGCTGCAAACCGCTTAAAATCTCTGCTGGTATACTGCGTGCCATTATCACTTACTACTTTTTCTGGAATTCCGTGTCTAGCAAAATTTTCTTTTAAAGCCTGTATAACTGCGGAGCTAGTTAAATTATTTAATTTTGAAACTTCAACAAATCCCGAGTAGTAATCAATTATTATTAAATAATATTTTTTTAAATATTCAAAGATGTCTGTGCCAACTTGACACCATGGCAAATTTGGCACTTCAAACGGTATTAATGGCTCTCTGCTTGGCGCGTTTAAGTGATCCTGGCATATTTTGCAGCATTTTACGTACATTTCAATTTCTTTATTAATTCCAGGCCAAAACAACACTTGTCTAGCGCGTCTTTTACACCGATCAATGCCAAGATGTCCATCGTGGATGACCTTGAGCATTTCAGCTCGCATCGAACTCGGAATTAAAATTAAACTGTTTTTAAATATTATGTCATCCACCACAAACAATTCATCCTTCATTGACCAGTAACACTTCACATTTTCAGCCACTTCGTACTTATTATTCGGCCAGCCCTTGTGTATGTAATTTAACAACGTAACCAAACTACTGTCTTTCAAGGTTTCCTCTTTAACCGCTCTTAATTTATTTTTTGACATATTTACACCAGTCATTAAGAGATCTACCTGATACATTATTCCGTTGCTTACAGTTTCATCGTATTTTTCGGGTAAAGACGCACGAGACAAAGTATCTGCTAAGTACATATATTTGCCCGGTTTATACGTGACCAATAAATCTAGGCCCTGCAAGCGTAATAACATTCGTTGCAAACGTACTGGGACGGACTCTAATGGCTTTTTAAATAAACTCTCAAGTGGTTTGTGATCTGTTTCCACGACCGCGTTTTTCTTCCCATAAATGTATTGGCGAAACTTTTCACAAGCAAATAAAATAGCCAACATCTCTTTTTCAACCTGAGCGTACCTGGTTTGTGTATCAGTGAGCATGCGCGAAGCATACTCCACTGGCCGCCCGTCTTGCAGCAAAACCGCGCCCAGCGCGATGCTGCTCGCGTCAACCGACAGCACTACCGGCTGCTGCACGTCGTATAAGGCTAAAACCGGACTTTCACTGATCAGTTTCTTTAGTTTGTCAAGCGCGTTCTGATGCACCGCGTCCCAAATCCAAGCTGTATCTTTTCTTAATAAACTAGTTAGCGGTTTCGTATGCTCTGAATAACTTGGTATAAATTTTGACAAGTAATTAGTTGCCCCCAAAAAACGTTCTAATGATTTCTTGTCCATGGGAGACGGCATTTCAATAATCGCTTTAACTTTAGTGCAGTCGGGTTTCATACCATTCTTGCTGAACACATGACCAAGATACGTCACCTCTTCAACACCTATTTTGCATTTAGATTTATTAAATTTTAAATTGATACTCCGCGCTTTTTCTAATAATGCAATCAGCCGCTCGTCGTGCTCCTCTTTTGTTCTACCCCAGCAAATAATGTCATCAATAAAAGAATCGACCCCGTCTAGATTTTCCAGCAACTGTTTCATCTTGGCGTGGAAAACTTCCGATGCACAATTAATTCCAAACGGTAATCTAGTAAACTGGAATCGTCCAAAAGGTGTCCCGAATGTGCAGAGGTCCGCACTGGCGTCATCTAGTTTTATTGCCCAAAATCCCGAATTTGCGTCTAACACCGAAAAATAGCATGCTCCGTGTAATTTTGAAGTTAACTCTGTAATTGTTGGTAGTTGAAAGTGAGCACGGCGAATAGCACAGTTTAATGGACGAGGGTCTAGGCATATCCTAATATCTCCATTTTTTTTAGCCGCTAAAACGATAGAATTAACCCATAAAGTAGGGCGAGTCACTTTTCTTATCACGCCCAAGTCCGTCATCCTATTCAACTCGGCAAGCAACTTATCGCGCAGCGCGAGCGGCACTTTTCGCGGCGCGCTCACTACCGGGGGTACGCTCGGGTCGATGATAATGCTATATTCACCCGGTAAACATCCAAGACCCTCAAATAAGTCACTATAATCATTCAATGTAACATCATGAACCCGTTTAATTAATCCCATTTCACGACATGCTCGTCTGCCCAGTACGCTTTCACATATAATACTCGCTATAGCAAATTTAACATAGTATTTTTTATTTTTATGCCACCAATTTAAATAACAAATACCTTTTATAGGAATTTTTTCCTCACTATAGTTAAGTAATCTCACACCATGCTTGTTTTGTATAATCGAATCACTATACCCTAAGGCAGAAAATCGCTTGTACGACAGTACGCTAATGTCCGCCCCCGAATCTAATTTAAAGCGCTCCGAACCACCGCCATCGCGGGTCAAAGTTTCATACCAAACGCGATCATCATCATCATCATCATCGGACCGTCCTACAAGCGAAATATTTTCTACCACGGAAACATAAAATAACTCACAATCGTCCTCGTAGCCGTCCGATTCCTCTTCATGTACTTCGATGCCGTACATTTTTTTAATACCTTGTGGCGCGTTACACTGCCTCGCATAATGACCGTAATTTTGACACACATAACACTTCACATTCAATGCGGGACACGTACCCGGCAGACACTGCATACCACAACCATGGCAGCTCGCTCCCGGCTGATCCTGCCCGGCGCTGGCGCTGGCGCGAGGCTGCGCCCTTGGCTGGCGCGTGGCGGCGCCCCAGGCGCCCGCGGCTCGGCCCCGGCCGCGGCGGCCCCCGCGCGCGCCGTGCTGGCGGACGCGCACCGCGTCCACCCGCGCCGGTCCCGCCCCGCGGGACTCCAAGCACCGGCTACCGTCGGCCGACACCTCATCGGCCTCGCACATCTTAATCGCCTTATCTAAACTTAATTCCTCGACTCGCAACAGGCGGTCGCGCACGATTCCATTTTTTATGCCGCAAACTATACGATCACGAATAAGCGAATCTTCCAAAGACCCGAACTCGCATTTTTTGCTAAGTAGTTTCAGAGCCACGACGTATTGGCCGATCGTTTCTCCTTGTTCCTGACTCCTTGTAAAAAAATTATATCTAGCTAATGTTAGATTTGACTTCACTCCGAAGTACTCATCAAATTTTTTAAGTACCGCGTTGACGTCTTCTCGGTCAGATTCGCTTTCGAATGAGAGTGTTTGATAAACATCAAAGCCGTCCGGCCCTATCAAATTGATGAGTAAACTGGACTGCACAGCTGATTCTTCCTTATGCACCCCAGATGCTTTTAGGAACAAAACAAACTGCGTTTTCCATTTCCACCATGCGTCAGCCCGGCTGACGGGGCTGCCATCCAAACTGAGCTCCGACGGCGGTCTCGCGTGTTCCATGTTAACTTTACGTATGATCACTATACAAAACACTGAATACCTAACTTTGTTGCACTTTTAAGCACCAAACGCGAACGTAAACTCGATTTAACGTAATTTAAAACACCACCGCTGCCACCATGTTGTGTATGAAAACGACGGTTGGATGACAACTGATTTTATTTTATAGTTCTACCCACAAATAAGTTAGTAAAGTTTTTTAAAACTATATTTCCATAGACAATGTTTGGCTGGAAAACTGGATTTTAAATTTATTAATTACTTATTAAAAAATGGATTTAAACTTTGAAAATGTTGACGAGGGCTAAGGACGATTTACGCATATTTTATAAAACATTTTCATTTCATACAAAGTTTAGATATTTTAATAAGTAAATTTAAAAATAAAGTATGTTTTCTGGCCAATCATTGTCTATGGAAATATAATTTTAAAAGGTATATGTGATAGGCCACCTGTTTGTTTCATATTTGTCTATTGCAAAACTTATCTAGTGACCTATGTAAGTTATCTATTATACTAGAAGCAATAACTCCATAAAGTACTTGGTTGCAAAATACATTCATTAATATAACTTTCCACAATTATTTAGAGAACCTGATTATAAATTGCATTATGTTTTAGTGATTGTAAAGGAGGAAGCAGAATTTGTGGATGAAGAGGAGTGTGTGAAGGAGGAGTGCTCGGACAGCGGCGACGGGTGCGGCGTGAGCGAGGCCGCCATGCTGGCCGGCCTGTACGCCGAGCACGAGGTCAATGACAAGCTCGTGCTGGGGCCGGAGCGCCCGCACCACCCCACAGTCAACTTGGTGAGAGGCAAGTTGATTTTTGTTCATCATTCACATTCAGAAATCACCACGGCGATATGACAATACAAGAGAGGTTTATTTGTTTCCATATAGGCGGGGCTGTAGATGCCGCGGGGGCGCGCGGAGCACAGCTTGTTCGGGAATGTTCCGTGCTGCTCGAGCGCCTCCCCGCACACGCGCACAACCACGCTGCCACCGCACACACCGACACGGAGTCAGAAGACAGTAAATATGTTGACCATTTTGTAGGAGCAGCTTTATGTTGATTTTTCATTCAGCTGAAGGAATTCGAAGTGCCTGGCCGGTATGCCATAGTAAAATGGCTATGGTGAACAAAATTGAGGTAAAATCCCACACTGGCGTGCGCAAACTTGCCGCGCGTTATACCTAAATGTTATATAAATATAACCACGGAATGCATACATATCGGAGATCTGTGTGGCCGTGATTTTATATTTCTAAACTTTTGTTTGGTAACTGAGATCATTGTCACGACCGCTTATTATGAACTCTACAAACTTTAATTCAATATTGGCTACACTGCTTACCCAGAAATCAATATCTAGACAAGCTGATTGTCTACATGTCTAACTTTTTACAAGTATACTAAGTTGATCGATAATATCGTAATGTTTCAATATCAGCTACTCTATATTTACAAAATAATTCATGTTTTTAACTTTTTACGTTCACCAGAAAGCATCGTGATCTAGAATTCTAAAAACCGAATATTGTAATAACTATTTTTTTAACTTAATCTCAAACACCATGTTCAGACAAATACACATGTCATCAATTACACATACAAATAACACGGTAGTTATACCTGTTGCTAACCGCCTCGTGGTCTTGGAAGCCGGCTCCAATCGTGGTCGGGGCGGAGCCCCTGGTCTTGCTGGTGCTTGAATTTAATATTCCGAGGTTCTTGACACTTAATACACAAACACGGAACCATCACAGATTTGTATATCTAGTATTTCCACAATAAAACTTTTTTTATACACCGCGATTGTAAACAGTGCCGCCCGTCGTTTGTTTTCAATTGCGACTGGTATCCCTTTTTGCCACGTAGGGAACTAATCGGCTAGTGGCGTTACTATCGCACGGTCGGCGCAAGCACGGCGTTTTCCCGCGCTATTTGAATAATATAGCCGATAGACATGTTTTCTTATGCCAGAGCATATTTTTTTATTTTCATTTATTTGGGAAACACAATTTTTACATTTTTATTTATTTGGGAAGCATACAGCATATAATAATACAATACGGCAAAAGATATAGTTGGAACATAAGCCAAAACAGTTTCCACTTATAGCTAATACAAAATTCCTTTGCTCCGAAAAAAAAGTACAATTATTGGGTAGTTTGAATTTAAAGTTGAATTTAACAGTATATGTTATATCCATAAATATGTTAAAGTTTTTTGTAACTAACTCTATATTTACATGTACAGGCACGGCATCGGTAGTGCCCCCGCCACGACGACCAAAGCGTAGCGTAAAGGCACTACCTACCTTTTCTCGAAGCGCTTCATAATTTTTTTGCGCCCTCATAACTTGGGTTTGGATTATACCAGATAAACAAAATTCTCGGGATATGATATCAATAATATTTGCGAGTTCCTGTAATTGGCTCTGTACTACTATCTAAAAAGTTTAATGTATTTTTTATAGCTGTTGGAATTCCTTGTATAAATAAATAAATAATGGGTTTATTAAGCATAAAAAAATTCAATTGCATAGCTCTTATACTTTAGAGTTGCATATCCGCACGATGAAGCGCCTTTGGTGAACAAGAGTCGTGTTAAGAAGAAGGAAAAGCTTAAGAGGATACAAGAGCTAATATTTAAATATTTTAGGTGAATTTATCCGTCTCGCTAACGGAAGCGGCTCCTAAAACTAGTGCGATAAGGACAACGTTTCCTTCTCGACTGTTTCCTCCTCCGAAACTTAACCAAATGTAACGAAATGTTGAGATCGAAATGGTTACGAAATTATCTGTGTCGGACTGTTTTGCTTTTAAGGCTAATAGATGGCAGTTTTGACTACCATGCTTCTCTTTGCGGCCCAGTAAATTAGGCCGTTTTTGCGAATATTTGAAGTACTCTAGCGCCTTGAGAAACAAAAATATCAATATAATCACATATATTAATAATAATAATATCATTGCTCTACATTCAAAAACCACGGAGAAAGCAGTCGAGTGCTTTTGTATGGAGAAATGACCACTCCTGTTGCCTCTTAATGAAGAGTGGAAATGTTATTTGGCTGTTATTAAATATGAATCTGGTAAACTGTTGCTTGCATAACAAGTTTTTTGCGGACGACTGTATTGATAAGGTTACCCAGAGGTAACCTTATGGGTCATGATTTAAAAATAATGAAATGACTTGTAACCTAGCGGATTGTAGGTTACACAGAGGTCATGCAGACGTCATGCAAGCATTAAAAGTTTTTTGATGTTCTTTCAGATACTTACCAGGATGGCGACGATGATCGAGAACATGAAGTGGAGGAAAATAAACCAGAGATTCAAAGTAGGGAGCAAATTAAACTTTTCCTTTTTTTATTGCAAATTGATATAGACGGTGTTTGTTTATTTATGAAAGCTTTCTTTTTCAGTAAATCAAGCAGAACTTGTCCTGAACAGACAGCTGCACAGTCCAAGTAACCCGCTCTTGTTGGATTCCAAAGCAAAGAAACCCCAGTTGACAGTCAAACCTTACAACAATCCACGGGGACCGTTATCGAAGATTTTGATAAGACGTCCCTTTCTCGTCAGTTCTGAAGGCTCAGAACCTGGGAACATGAAGCAGGCGGAACCAATAATCAAGGAAAATTGGTTGGTTCAGAATGAGCAGACGCAGAGTGTCATCGAGATTAATGGTGAAAGTTGTTCTGAGCAAAACTGTGAACAGCCACTTAGTCCGCCAACCGCAGACGATAATGAACCTGATGAAGACGTTCAACCTGAGCTTGTCACAGAAGAAAGACCATCTCAAACCAAAAATCCTATGGACACACCAGGACTGCCATCTCAGCCTCATCTGGTGCACAAGAGACCAAGTCCACTGGTTTGTCACTATAATTCGATATCAAAGTCATTTGTGCACGAAATACCCATCGGAAAATCTAAAGAAGCCAATGGCATCCAACATCCTCAGCTACACCAGCTCTTAATCACGTCATCGACATTACTGAGGCCTCCCAGTAGAGCCAACCTGCCTCAGCAGTATGAACATGCTCAAACACCATTTGTTCCAGTCAGTAGTACTCCAAGTTTGAAACCTCCACTGAAAACATATGGAAGAAACTCTACTGAGGTGACCTACAGCCATCAGAAGTCGCACGTCCAAGGCGTACCATCTTCTACTTACCACACACAAGCCCAACTGGACCTCTCTTCTCAGCGATATAAGCACACAACAAAGAGAAAGTCTGTATCAATTGCCAAAAAGCTTGTTGAAAAGATAGCTCGTTTTGAAGGCATCACAAAAAATATTCCTGTTATGCAGCAACCTCCGAACCCGATAATGCAACTCAACTTGCCCAGTGACGTGGTCACCTTAAGAGCAGCGCCACCTACTCAAAAGCTCTTGCAACAAGCTTTCCCATTGGGTTATCCTAAAAGTAATGTAGGAGAAAACGTTGATCAAAGACTTCCCCCTCATGGTATGGTGGTGACATCTGCTTCCCAGAATCTCTCACACTTGGCCCGGCAACGCAATATACAACCAAGTATTGACCAGAGAACCTACCTCCAATCTGCTGTGATGAATCCAGGACATGTTTTACTGAATCAAGCCAACAAAATCCACCAGCCCACGCAGTTCCTACCACCACGTGAACATCAACGCTTACAGTTGAGTGTGGACTACATACAAGAGCTGATGAGAAATGAAATGCTGAAAGGGTCTGTTGATGGAACTCACGTTAGTGCACTTGTCGCTCAAAATGGCGGGGCCAATATTCAACATGTTGCACAAAATCCATCGTTCATACCAAGCCAGCCACAAAGTAGACAAAACACACCGAATTATCGAGATCCGAGGATAACCAACATACAGATTGCCCTGCCTGTTGCATCCAACAGCAATGGTGAGATTCCGAAGCCTCAAGAAGTCACCACAGAAGAACGAGCCCCTGCTGTAACGGAGACTTCGAACCAACCACTTCCAAATGTACTACGCCAGTATTCACATCACAATCCACGCAAACTTGCAAAACTGAGCCAAAGCCCTATCGTACATCATGAAATATGTGCAGCAACTGTTCCTGAAAATATTGAGGTACAAACAGAGTCCACCATTCATAACTCTGAGGCTCAGACTACGATGCCCTTCAACCAATTGCAACAAAAAATTGATGTTGATGGAAAGCCTGCAAAAGCAATGGACAGCGAATGTCAGAGCGATGACTATTTCATGGAAGAGCAAGAATCACTCCACCAAGAGAAGGCTCCAGATTCTGATGTTGTCTCCCATCGTGACATTGTATCAAACTACGAAGATCCAGACGACCAAAAATCTTCAGATGGTTCACTTATTGACACGGAGGAGACTCACGTTTCTGAGAAATATGCTTCTCCTGCAGCCATTGCAGAGAGACCAGCAGTTGCTCCAAGTCCTACTCAAGAAAAGCAGCAGGAGCTTTCAAGAATGGAGAGGCAGGAAACGCTAGATAAATACCAAGCTGTCCTCAGTGAAATGTACGGAAATTTGATGCGTCTGCGAGATGGATATAATTCTTTGCTAAATTCTACGTTGGTAATTGCTCAATTGTACGATAAAGAGTTAGGGCCCGAGGAAGACAAGCCGACAGAATTCGTTAAGATCTCCGCGTCAGAAGCTCCACCGGTGGCCAAAAAAACACCAGTCGAAATACCAGAACCAGGAAGTTCTAGCAATGGTGGCCGAAAGAAGAACTCGCGTATCAGCACTGCGCCTTCGAAAAATCATAAGCGAAGATATACGTTCGTTCTGCCGCCAGAGTATGATCCGAATGACTCAAGATGGACTTTAAAGCATCGGAAGAATGGGCCGGGGCTGATCGAACTCATACCTCAAAGTCGGATCTACGTCAACGAGAAACGATTCAAAAAGGTCATAGAATCATCAAATGACTGCAGAGCGTTAGCACGGTTGCTGTTAACAGAAGTCTTCAGCAAGAATGCACTAAGTGTGTGCTCTATGACGGGCGGACAAGCGCGGGCTTTCAAGCCCTTGGAGAATGACGTGAGACCAGGGCTGGACAAACACGCAAGACTGGTGCTGCTGGCATTCATCGAAGAGTACGGAAATAAACGCAAGTGGAACACGGCCGACACGATGGGTATCATCAGCAGCATTCGTACAAAAATCCAGGAGATGAGAGCCAAGTTTGGCAAGAAAAAGTTAGTTTAACCCTCGGAGGCTCGTGAGCGTCTGCCCACTCTCGATACTGACATTTACTATTCGCTATGTGCACGACTGTCACGCAACGCAACCTAGCATCCGCAAATCTAGGGGAAAACGTCAATTCACTACATCTTATAAAACTACTCCGATACTATTAGAAACTACTGAACGGATTTTCATACGACTTTCATCTATCAATAGAGTAACAAATAACTTGTTAAGATTTTTGTGTAAATTGGTTGAAAAATAACGATGTGGTTGGAAAAAATCACCGAACCGAACCTACCGAAGTAGATCACGCTGCCTAATCCCTTTGAGCTATAACAACACAATGTATGGTGGGGTTGTCTCTCTATCATGGGTCTACAAAAAAGTCCGCGGTGTTGAATGTCTATTATGTCTATCTTTTAAGGATAACTTACTATATCCATTCTTAACTTCTAGAAAAAGATCACGTAATATGTGGCATTCGCAAAGCTATTTACACGGATACACTATTAATAATTATCAAATTAAATGAGTTAGTTATATTTAGCATTCACACAGATTACAATGGTCCCTTACACCATGCAATTTAAATGAATATTTCAGGAGTAATCGTAAAGTTCCATTGCGAGCCATATAACTTGTACGAAATGTTAAAGACGCCGTCCGCAGTTAGTTCTAATTTTTGCTACCATAAGGTAGTAAGAATAAGCGCTGCGATCGCTTTACTTACCCCCACCATGCACCTCGCACAAGTAGCCAATACACAATCCCCACTTCGGCGCCGTGCGGCTCACCTAGTCCAACTTCGCCGCTGAAGAGTTAAGCGACGTGATTTATTATTGTAACTGATTACGGTTGATAATTTGTGCAATTTGTTTTTTAAGTAAGAATATAATTATATATAGTATATGTGTGTATTATATTTGTATGTATATGTTATTATATGTATTTTTGTTTGATTTGTTTTGCTGTTATAATTGTAGCACCGCTCACAATCTCTCTGCTTAGCCTTAAGGTTGACTCGTAGAGAATGCCTCGTGGCATTAGTCCGCCTTTTGTACTATAAGATTGTTTTTTTTTTGTGCAATAGTAATGTATTGTTGACATGACTTAGGGGTCGTCTAGAAATCATGTGATCGTTTAGGAGGGGGGTGGGGGAAAGAAAAATATCACGAATTATCACGATGGGGGAGGGGGGGTCAGACAAGATATCACGTGTAATTATTTTTCAAAGCGGGAAAAACTGAAACCATAGGTATTGCTCAAAAAAAATATCAGATCAAATAAACCGCTCTATTTTATATATGTCTTTACCCACAAAATTGACGAAGAAATCGCGACACGGAAATGGAGATGGATAGGACATACTATTCGAAGAGGGGAAACGAATAATGCTACCATAGCTTTCGCGTGGAAACCGCCGGACGGAAGCCGTGGCTCCGGGCGTCCTGTACACTCTTAGCAACGGTCCGTCCTAAGAGAGCTACGAGCGGTCGGGTTGAGCTGGGGCGAGGCCAGAAGGCGAGCTGAAGATAGGAAGGCGTGGCGCGAGCTTATGAAGGCCCTTTGCACCTCTGGGGTATTTTAGGACAACAACAACCTAATAAAAAACATTAATAGCACCATCTTTAAAACATTCATAATAATAGCTCGCCTCGCATCGTATCGCATATTTTAGTGTTTTTCGTAGCGAGTAGACTCATAGTTTCACAGTTATTCGTTTATTAGCGTTCAATATGTATTTTTATATGATTTCCAAGCTTGGGGATCTGTACTGGGACCATTTTTCAGAGCTCAAAAATGGGAAATGAGGTGAAAAGAAGTGGTTTTAATCAAATTTTATTTACCTACTTAGTTATAACTTCAAGTACCTATCTAATTATTATAAGTACTATATACAGCGTGACCTTAGCCATTGGACAAACCCTGAAATCCCACGTAGGGTTACTTTTCAGGAATGCTCTGACGTTAATATTTTTTAATTAGAACAAAATATAAAAAATATTTCGTCAAAAATAGACCAAATATGATCACATGATTTCTGGACGACCCCTAATCTTCTTTCCGAGTACAGTCGCCATCAGATATATCGAAGCGGCTAAGGTGTTCACAAATATCTGAACACGCCTCTATTGTCAAGGCGTTAGAGTGCGTGTTCAGATATTTTTGAGCACCTAGGGCGCTCCGATATATCTGACGGCGACTGTACATGTTTTCAAAATTAAGATTATTCCTTAGCACTTTTAATGAACGTTTTAGATGGTCTTCCGAAAATGACAATTTTACGTAGAAAGGGAGAGTAATTTTTTGATAATGCTGAATATCTTATAATGTTTTCTTAGATTATCCACCAATCGTAGGGCTGTCTAATCGGCCTACGAGCAAAACACAGCTCGAACCGAACTGACTGATAAATAGCTTTTATAATTTGCAGGTGTTTATCAAAACGTAGTGATTATATGCTCTTTGGTGTTTATGATGACTTCTAAAAAAAATTGTAACTATAACTGTATATTTTATTGTAGTTATTCTTTATTGTCTATTTCTATTATAATAGGTAAATCTTGAGATACATTTGTTAATTTAATCATTAATTTTGTAATTTTTTTTGTGTTTTGTGTAAATATTGTACAGATATAAAAAGCTTGAAATAAATAAATTTTATTTTATAAATTATATATAGTCCTCCTCATCGTTTTCGATGACGGCGACCCCAAATAAACACATTATGGACGTTGTCTAGCGTGAGCCCTAATGTGGCTGGCCAGGCCGAACTTGCCCTTAAATACTCTATTGCACGCGTGACAATAAAGTTGGCCAGCTGCGTTGAACGTGTACACGTAGGAGGGCTTAGGTCTCTCTTTCCGTAACTGGCGTTTTATTTCTAGGCTAGTGAGGCGGTTATCTTCGAATGTTTTGACACCGTTATGGATGGTAGAACGCCAAGAAGACCTCCTTCCAGCAAGCTCCTCCCAACGCTCAGGGTCGATGGCGCAAGCGCTCAGATGCCGTTTGAGCACGTCCTTGTAGCGCAGGTGCTGACCACCGTGCTTCCGCTTACCCACCGCCAACTCAGAGTAGAGCACAGCTTTAGGCAAGCGGTGGTCATCCATTCGAAGGACGTGCCCGCACCATCTGAGCTGCCGCTGCATTTGTAAGGCCTCCATGCCATACATTCCGGAACGACGCAGGACCTCAGAGTTGGGAACATGGTCCTGCCACTTGATCCTGAGTATAGACCACAGACACCTCAGGTGGTAAGTGTCCAGTTTCTTTATATGTAGGGCTACGTAATGGGTTTGTGTAATTTTAAAGGAAAACATTATGTAATTGATTGAATCATAACACAAGGAAATAAACTATTATAAATGAACTACCACAATTTCATTTTCGACATTCGTGTTACAATCTGGTTTGCCTTAAAGGGCCCTCCACACTCGTGCGCGAAAAGACACTGATTCAAACTGGGAACTGTCAAATTGATTTTTGGTTGATCAAGTTCGCACCCAATATAACCAAGTAGCCGCCATAGAAGGTTATGACAGTTTAACAGATTAACCGACTCGTTAGCGAATCGCGGCGCGAAGCGATTGCGAGTGTGGAGTCTTGCAAGTTCGCGCTTCGCGTCTC
Organism: Cydia pomonella; assembly: GCF_033807575.1. Lineage (NCBI taxonomy): Eukaryota > Metazoa > Arthropoda > Insecta > Lepidoptera > Tortricidae > Cydia > Cydia pomonella. The sequence continues at coordinate 10,465,043 of NC_084729.1, forward strand.
CTTTGACGCGGGCCAAATACCGACAAAAAACGGGACTAAGGCGCGAAGGCGTGAACAATCTGCGAAATCGACGCGAGGGCCATCCACACTCACGTTCGCGGCTTCGCGCCTCGATTCGCGCACGAGTGTGGAGGACCCTTTAAATTGGAGATTAAATTGTGTACGTGTGGACGTTAGATGAGATTAACACCAAATTTTTTCCTGGTCAAATCGGTCGATTTCATCATCTCGTCTGTACTATAGTAGACGCAAACCAAACTGACGACCGGGGTCGTAAAACTTCTCATTCACACTCGCGTGGTCGTAGGTAGGATGAGAGAGATAGTGATATGACCTCGGTCGTCAGTTTGGTTTGCGTCTACTATAGCCTTTTGATCAAAGAGTAGTAGTGTCAAATCAAGACAAGTTGGCAGCGATTTTTGACAGCCCGTACAGTGCAAGTGTTATTTTAAACGTCAAACTACTATGAAATTATGACGTTTACTTAACACTTGCACAGGCTTGGCTATCAAAATCGCTGCCAACTTATCTTGTTCTGGCTCTATGACTTAGAATATCGACGGCATTTGTAGATTCGTCCGTTCGGTCATTCTTGGTTCCGATCGGCTCAGCATTGCTCCGAGCAATTATTAGGGCTGGCACAACTTGACGTCCATTTGCGTGCTCGAGCACAGATAAGATAATGATTTGAATTTTGACAACCCTAAATAGCCGAAAGGGATAGTGCCGTATATTAGAAAGGGACAACATGATTCGTCCCTGAATCGCTGTCAAACTTCGGTTTTATAGGAAGTGTCATTTCTATACGGCATTGTAGTATATTTATTCTGTGGTAGAGGCAATTACTTGTCGTAGTCGTCAAATAGTCGTCACTGTCAGTTGTCATTTTGTTTCATGAAAATGAGTGAGTGCAGTTGACTTGTTTTGGTTTTGTCTGAATTTCCTACCTATGATTTTGTTTCCCGTTGCAAAGTCTCAAATTTTTTGGGCAGCATGTGTTCGAAGCCGGTGAAGGCTGAGCCCGTGTCACCCGCGCGGGACGTTGGCGAGGAGGTGGAGCCGTGTCAACTACTGTTTACTCAACACAGTGAGTCTCCGGTATTTACTGCCAGCAAAATAGTACTTACACAGAGTCGGACCTAGCTAATGCGCTTCACACATCTTAATACTAAATCGTAACGGCGTAACCGCGTTTAGTAAGTCTCGTGTAGCTAAGTAATAACCGCATGTAGGATGCCAGTTAATATGACTGCATTAAGGTGTATGAAGAGTTTTACTTTACATGATATGTGCAGTAACCAAGTGTGAGCCATTGTCGGATACAACAGGGCGGACTATATCCAAGCCCTGCCCTTCTAGTGATTTTCCCCATGGGTGTTATTGTGTTTAAACATCTTGTGAAAACCCTTGAGGTCATAGTGCTTTGTAGGTCTCTATTAAGGCTCAGCATTCTCTCTTCAGTTCCTTTAGTTAGTGAGTTTTGGTTGTCATCTGACTATATATTAGTCTAGACTGTATAAGTGGTATTTTCTGAGCAACAGACAGAGCAGAAGACCCATAGATAGATAGACAGATTAATGTATTTCTCATTGATAATCACATTACAATACAAATCCTCTTTATTGCACAACCTCAAAATAATATTTACAGAGAGACATACATAATACATGAAGACAGAGGTGACAACAGGCGGTCTTATCGCTAAAGAGTGATCTCTACCAGACAACCTTTAGGTAGTGGAGAAGTGATAATATTAATCTAACTATTTAGGAGGTGCAAAAAACTAGATTGGAAAATTTGGAAAGTACATAGCTCTAAAGAAAAAACTTATGAATACTAAAACTACAACAATATAACAATACTTATATATACATACTACTTACATATACAGCATACATAGATAATACAGACATATATATGTTTACAATAGGTACTATAAATTGTAGCCAAGTTTGATTGCCAGTAATGCGACCAGAGACACTAAGGAAGGGACAGATAATAATCTTTAAGATGGGATTTGAAAATAGCTGGGAATCGAGCGCGTCTTAATTCAATAGGAAGAGAGTTCCACAAAATACATGATATTAAACAATGTCACAATGTTTCTAAATAACATGAACTCACAAAAAGATCGTCAGATTGTATAACATAGTAATAATTCATTAAAAATGGTTAAATAGGGGGTCATCCATTAATTGCATAACATGTTTAGGGGTTGGGAGGGGGTCAAGAAAATGTGACATCTTGTGACAAGGGGGAGGGGGGGAGTGACAAAATTTGTGACGTCACTTTAACGTCATCAGTAACCGAATTTAATTTTTTTTATTCCTTGTTAAGTTAAATAACGAGTTTTGGAACGATAATCGTTTATATTCTTTTAATTTTCTTTTTTAATCGGTTTTGTGTTATAAAATTACTAATATGTCTTTTATCAAAAATATTTTGATAAAATTGTCATATATATGTAATGATGTGGGTAGACTCTTTTACTTTCTATGATAAAAAGTAACTGAAGGTACTTCACTTATATTCCTATGTAAGTCGTGTCAATATGTGCTTCCTAGCATATTAAAAGTTATTTCCATTTAAATAGTGTTTTATTGGACGTAATAGTGGCGACGTACGTAAAGTGGATATATTTTTATCAAGATGTCAAGACAATCAGTGAAATTTCATGAGTTTAACCCTAAGACAGACTGTTGGGAAAATTACCTAGATAGGTTAAACTATTGTTTTGAAGCCAATGGTGTTGATACGGACAATGCAAAAAAGGCTAATTTCTTTACAGTGTGTGGCTCACAAGTGTTTGAGACGTGTTTAGCGTTAATAACTCCAAAAAAATCTAGTGATGTGACATTCAGTGACATTGTAACTATTCTAACGGAACATTACAGTCCTAAGCCCAATGAAATATCAATGTCATATAAGTTTTATAAACGAGACCAAAAACAAGGCGAAAAAGCGTCTGAATATATTACGGCTTTGAGGAAAATTGGTTCGTTTTGTAATTTCAATGACTTGGAACGGATGCTACGCGACCGTCTTGTGTGTGGTATGAACGATCATAAATTGCAATATGAACTATTAAAAAAGAATAAACTCAGTTACAAAGACGTTGTCGATGCGATACTTTCGTCTGAGAGTGCGGAAAAAGACGTTCGTATGATCGTGATAGGTAGCTCCGTTTCCGACGAATCCACATCGAGCGCGACGCCCAGCACCTTCGCGCAGGCGGCGGCGTCCACTACGCCGGAGCCCATGGATGTCAACGCTGTACATTCCAAGCGCACTTCCGGCGGTACAAGCACCAGGTTGTGCTACAGATGTGGAGATCACCATGGAGGAGAATGTCGTTTCGCTAACGCAATCTGCCGTTATTGTAGGAAGAAAGGACATCTGGAAAAGATTTGCCTCGCTAAGAAAAAAGGGGGCAACAGGACCGTTAACTACACACACATTGATGAGGAGCAAGATGAGTACATCGGTGGTATCTACAACGTGGACACGGACAATCGCGTACCGCCGTTCGACGTGCAGGTGGCGCTAAACGGCGCGCTGCAGCGCATGCAAGTCGACACGGGCGCCGCTTACTCGCTCCTCAACGAGCGCACGTGGCGCGCGCTGGCGCGGCCGCCGCTGAGGCAGCCGCCGATCGCGCTGCGCACTTGGACGAGCGCGCCCCTCGAGATGCTCGGGCAGACAACTCTTCATGTGCAGTATAAAGGCATTGCTCGTGATTTAAATGTTTTTGTCGCTAAGGGTAAAGGCCCTAACCTTATAGGCCGCGATTGGTTTGCACCGCTTAATTTCTCACTGAACATTGACAGTGTATTGAACTTAGACATCGATCATAATACGGATACGATCATTGCGAAACATAGTGAGGTATTCAAAGACGGATTAGGTACTTACCGAGGCCAACCAGTGTCCATTCATGTGAAACCGGGCGCTACGCCTAAATATATCAAAGCGCGACCGGTACCATATGCTATTAAAGATCGTGTCGAAAAAGAGATTGACAGATTGGTCCACGAAGAGGTACTTCGCCCGGTGTCTTTTTCTGAATGGGCGACTCCAGTCGTACCCATTATAAAAAAGTCAGGTGACATAAGATTGTGCGGGGATTACCGCAGTACGGTAAATCAAGCTACAGAATCGGATACCTATCCGATGCCGACTGCTAATGAAGTTTTCGCTACCATTGCAGGGGGCAAGTATTTCTCAACACTAGACTTGAACCGAGCATACACACAGGTGACCGTGGACGACGCGACGGCTAAATTACTTACTTTGAATACTTGCAAAGGTTTGTACTCGGTTCATCGCCTAGCATTTGGAGTCAAGGCAAGTCCGGGTATCTTTCAGCGTTTGATGACAGCATTGTTAGCCGGAATTCAGGGGGTAGCGGTCCTCATAGACGACATCATCATAGCGGGTCGCACTCTCTCCGAAATGTGGCAACGTCTGGACGAGGTACTCACTCGTATTGGCAAAGCTGGACTTCGGCTCAACCGCAACAAATGTAAGTTAGCCAGACAAAAGGTTGAATTCCTTGGGTACGTTATTGATGCAGTAGGTATTCATCCAGCGCCAAGTAAAGTGGAAGCTATTATAAACACTCCAGAACCGCAAAACGTGCACGAATTACAGGCTTTTCTCGGTCTTTACAACTTCTATGAGAGGTTCATACCACATAAAGCTACGATGCTTGAACCTCTTCATCGACTGCTCGACAAAACTCAAGCGTGGAAATGGACAGTGATCGAACAAACGGCATTTGAAAAGGCTAAACACTTTCTATCATTTGATATGACTTTAGTTCATTATGATTTAAATAAACGTTTATTGCTGACATGTGACAGCTCGGAATATGGCGTGGGCGCAGTACTCGCGCACGTGATGGACGACGGTCAGGAGCGCCCTATAGCCATGAGCTCGCGGACGCTACATATTCATGAACGGCGTTATTCTCAACTCGACAAAGAAGCAGCATCGATAATGTTTGGCATTCAAAAATTCCATAATTATTTAATCGGACGTCACTTTACTATTGTGACAGATCATAAGCCGCTACTAGGTATTTTTGATCCGAAGAAACCAATGCCTGGCATGATATCACCTCGACTAACGAGAATAGCTCTTGCTTTAACCGCACACAGCTATGAAATAATCTACAAGCCAGGGTCCCAGATCGGACATGCCGATGGTTTAAGTAGATGGCCACAGCCAGTGCCTGACCAACCAGAACAAGATCTCAGCGAGATTTTACTTATAGCGGAAACACCTCAAGACTTCCCTTTTGATGCTGATCAGATAGCAAAAGAAACAAAAAAAGATACTACGTTGGCGGCTGTCATGAATCACATATACCGTGGCTGGCCTGCTAAAATAACCGACAACGAGTTACGACCGTAATGGCTTCATCGTACAGAATTATCTCTACAGGAGGACTGTATACTATTAGGCTGTCGAGTGGTGATTCCTCCTGCATTGCGTAAAGCAACTTTACAAGTACTTCATAGTACTCACAATGGCATTGTACAAACAAAAGCTCTGGCAAGGAGTTATGTTTGGTGGCCACAACTCAATGAAGAAATTGAAAAGCTTATTGGGAACTGTTCCATATGCCTGGAACATCGGCACATGCCACCTAAGACCAGTCACGAATGGATTACACCTACAAGGCCATGGTCTAGAATACACATGGATTTTGCGGGACCCTTCCAAGGAAAGATTTTTCTGATAGTTGTGGACTCTTATTCTAGATGGCCTGAAGTGTTCATGGTCCCTAATACAAGCTCGGCTACAGTCATCAAACACTTGCGTGGGTTGTTTGCCACCCATGGTTTATGTGAAACTATTGTGTCTGATAACGGCACAGCATTTACATCGGTAGAAATGGAGCAATTTGTTCAGGCTAATAAAATAAAACATGCTAAGACTGCACCTTATCATCCTGCCACGAACGGTTTAGCTGAAAGGATGGTTCAGACCGTGAAAAATAAATTACGAAAAATGAATAATTTGCCGTGGGATGTGTTGATTACTAACATGCTCTTAGGTTTGAGAGCCACTCCTTGCTCGGCAACAAACAAAAGCCCGGCTGAACTACTTATGAATAGAAAGCTACGTACTTTGCTGGACGTGATTCATCCCAATAATATAGTACATAAAAATATAGAACAGCAAATTGATCGAAATGCACAAGTGAAACGAAGAGAAGGTAACATCGGTCAAAAAGTTATGTACAGAAATTATGGAAAGGGTGCTAAATGGTTACCAGGAACAGTAGTTAGTAAAGGTGGTCCTTCTAGTTACCAAGTTGAAGCTACAGATGGTTCATTAGTAAACAGACATATAGATCAATTGATTAAAACTACAGCAGAGGACTCAACTGTAACTGACAGGGGAGAAGGTACAACAGATGAAGATAATAATGATAAGTGTACAGAGATGGAGAGTACCAGTGATGCTGATTATCAGGATGATACTATCATTGAAATACCTAGCTCTAATCAATGGGCTGCTATGCTGGGAATACCTCCAATTGAACCAAGTCAATCTGTAGGGAAAGTCAATAAGAAAGTTAGACAGCATTCTAAGGCTCCTTATGATAGACCAGGGAAGAGTAACAACTAATCAAGTAAAATGATTAATTTAGATTTGCTATAGTGGAGTTTGATTGTCTGCTTGGGCTAGTTTCTTTTTTTGTTAATTTGTCAAATTAATATACACTTACTTAGGGGGGAGATATGTCATATATATGTAATGATGTGGGTAGACTCTTTTACTTTCTATGATAAAAAGTAACTGAAGGTACTTCACTTATATTCCTATGTAAGTCGTGTCAATATGTGCTTCCTAGCATATTAAAAGTTATTTCCATTTAAATAGTGTTTTATTGGACGTAATAAAAATATTAATATGTAATACCTAATTCGAAAAGCGTGACGTCACACCAGGGGGGGGAGGGGTTTGCCACATGTGACAAGCAGGAGGGGAGGGGTAAAAAAACCCAGAAATTCGTGTCAAGTTATTAATGGATGACCCCTAGGTAATTGTACCTTGATTGTCTCAAAGGACTTCACACTGCCACAACTGATATATACGTTTTTCAGTGTTTGCAATAATTAGCAAGTTAAATGTGACTGTTAAAGTACACGTTATTATTTCCCGTTGGCAGTGTGCGTGACCGTAAAGGTGGAGACGGATGTGGTCGCTGGGGGGGAGTGGAGGGGGAACAGGGAGGGGGCGAGCGGGACATCGCTGAGTAGAAGTGAGACGGAGCGCGCGGCTGGACCGGAGACGGAAGGTAAAACACGCAATTGAGCCATTACAACTAAAAAATAAACAAAATGTTTTGTTTCATATAGAGCTTATGTTGTTTCTCATCTGAATAAGAAAAAAACTGTCCCAAGTCTTTCATAAAAAATATTTTTTCTGGTAACTACTAGGATTTTGTTTCTCTTTGCCAGTGCCAGTGATAACTACCGGGTGCCTAGCCTACGTGACATTCGTTTGCATTACGATAACGAAGGCCTAGCAAAAAGCACTTATGAATATCAAGACAGTATTACATAATTAGTTAATTACATATAATTATCTTAAGCTAATTATCAGAGCAATTTATTGATGTTTTAAATATTTTTCCATATATAATACTAATGAATAATATTCATAGATCAAATTTAATACTAAGAATTTCACAAAATATCGTCATACAACAAAAAAAAATCAATTGCATAAAAAATACTAGTCTAGAATGTTTCTAGAATAAATTCTAAATGTCAAACAAATGAAATGAAAACAACAAAGGAAATACATGCATTGGAATATCCATTTCATCATCATTATTCTAATATAATAAATAATTAATCATTTCGAATCACAATTAATCCCACGTTGTTTTATCATTCATGTAGTCTTGTGTGGTATAATAAGCTTTAGAAATAAGTTTACGCTTTACATGATTCTTAAATTTATTAATTCATAACTCAGTAATATGGTTTGGAAGTTTATTATAAAATCTTACACAATTACCCACGAATGATTTTTCAATTTTATGGAGCCGAGTGAAGGGCACGGTGAGCTTATGTTTATTTCTAGTATTAATATTATGAATGTCACAATTTTTCTTAAAATAGGCAATATTTGTATGCACATACAGAATATTCTCATAATTGTATTGACAGTGCACTGTCATTATGTCAATTTCCTTAAATTTATCTCTAAGTGAGTCTCTATGGTATATTGCTCGAATAGCCCTCTTTTGCAGAACAAAAATGGTATTTATCTCTGAAGCACTGCCCCATAGTAAAATACCATATGACAATGCTATGAAAGTAACTAAAGTAAACTATTCGAGCTGTTTTCACGTCTGGTAACTGACAGATCTAGCTCACTGCAAAAGCTGCAGAACTCAGTCTATTCGAAGGAGTAGCAATATGGGGACCCCACTGGAGTTTAGAATCTAAAGTTTTATACCAAGAAAAACTGTACTATCAACTAATTCCAATTCCTCATCCTTCACAATGACACTTGTATGTACATGCCTTACATTACTAGTGACAAACTTAATACATTTAGTCTTTTTCTCATTTAATAATAAATTATTAACATTGAACCAATTTACTACCTACTTTAGAAATAGCATCGTTTACATCATTGTAAGCTTGTTGCTGTCGTTTGACTTTGAAAATAAGTGAAGTGTCGTCTGCAAACAATACTATATCATGGTGGGTCTTTACAAGGAATGGCAAGTCATTTATGTATTGTCTTTGACATCGACATGTTGACTATGTAATGTACCCTGATAGCTCACTTTACTGATTGTAAAATGTTCCACATTTAACCTAACAACATTTTGAGTGTAAATATATACCAAAATATAAAGTGACTTCATTAATTGGCAGTGCACATTAAGGAGGAGCCAGAAAGTGACTCGCCGGTGCGTGTGAAGGAGGAGCCCTACTGGCCGAACAGCGAGGCGTGCGGCGGGAGCGGGGCAGGCATGCTGGCCGACCTGGACGCCGAGCACGAAGTAACGATCGAGATAGAGCTGAGACAGGAGCACCCTCGCCGCTCCGTTCTGCCCCTTCAAGGTTAGTTTTTCTTATGAATTTTTTGTTTTTTAATGTAACGCGACATTTAGAGACTACATCTGTAAATAATTATCTAATGTGAAATTTAATCGATATGTGTAACTGTATTTTATAATTTTTGGTGATTTGTTTTTATTGCTTGTAAAACGTTGTTGATCCACACAGAGTGAGCATACACGCGAGGCAATTTCCTCGCGCACCGCCGGTCGCCGGCCGGTTTGAGCGCCAGATTATTGCCTTGCGCGTATGCTCGCTCTGTGTGGACCCGCCTACTTAATAGTACGTTTGCTTTTACATATTTATCTACTAATGTTACAGCTTCAGCTGCCGCGACCACGAGCCGGCCCGAAGGGTCCGCATCCGCCTACCAATGTCACCATTGCAGCAAACGGTTCAGAAATAACTCTGTTTTAAAGAAACACATGCACACTCACTCGTCGGGACCTAATTCCACTGGAGAGAAAGATGTACGCTGTCAGATGTTACAAATGGATCATAAATGTAGCTTTTGTGACTATAAAAACGACAGGATGTCATCTATACGTACCCACGAGAGGACACACACTGGCGAAAAACCATTCAGATGCGATCACTGCGAGTACAGCTGTTCGCGCAAGTCATACATGCGAAGTCACATGAGGACACACACCGATGAGAAACCCTTTCATTGCAGCGATTGTGACTTTAAGTGTAGGTTTAAATCGGGTTTGATATCACACGAATGGATACACAAGGGGGAGAAGCAATATAAATGTGAGCATAATGATTGTGACTACGCAACCACAACGAAACGGCAGCTGCGGGCTCACCAGATGATACACACCGGTGAGATGCCCTTCCAGTGTTCGAGCTGTGACTTAAAATGCAGGACTAATCTCAGTCTACGACGTCATGAATATAGAGTGCACTCTAGTGAAAAACGTTTCGAGTGTAACAAGTGCGAATTCAAGGGCAAAAGAAAAGAAGATCTACGAAATCATCAGTTGACGCACACCGGTAAGAAGCTTTTCAATTGTAATTACTGCGATTATAAGTTTACTCAGAAATCTAACTTACGGGTGCACGAGATGAGACACACTGGTGAGAAGCCCTTTCAATGTGGCGAGTGCGAGTACAAGTGCAAATCAAACAGAGATCTCCGAAAGCATCTGAGAATACACACGCGGGGGAAAAACCGTTTAGTTGCGACCACTGCAACTACGAGTGCAGGCAACAATAAGCATGCTTGAAGCTCTATCACAAGAACATGACATTTAACAGGGACGACATTAAGATTTGTTTGGATAAGTTTCGAAAGAGAAACAATTAGGTTAGTATAAGGGCATTTACAATAGAGTTACTAGCTATACTTAAGTAGGTATAATAAATATTTTTATTTCAGAATTTTATGTGGTTTCACCTGTCCCATTGTCTGAATTCAATCTTGTCAGCCACATTTAGACCCACCCCAATTATTCGATCGAGCGGACCATGTGATCACGTGATCGAAGCTGATCTGATGACGGAGACAGGAGGTAGCCATAGGAACTCTGTGATAAAACTTAATCTGTTAGAATTGTCGTGGCGAATATTCGTTGAGTGTTTAACAAAATAGGACAGTCAGCAATAAAAGCTTGTACCAAAAACGTAATTTTTGACAGAAACTTATTTGTATTAAGTATATGTTTTAAATGTATTTTTGTATTGCACTTTGTACATCTGGAGGCACGGCAGTGCCCCCGCCAAGGCGAACAAAAAAACGGCACGGCCGTACCATCCTTTTCTCGAAGCGGTTCAGGTCATTTTCGACCCCCCTATAAATTCTTTTTGGATAAACTAGAATTTTCAGTAACCAGGCAGACATTGTATAAACACAGTATATTCCAAATTTCATTCAATTTGAACCAGTAGGTTAAGAATCACTAGTCAAAGTTTCTTAATTTTGTCACTCACTCACTGTCTGACCAATATGCAGTATAAACAGAATGACTTGACCATTGCATGAAAACACAATGTATCTCACAAGTAATACATATTATATTAAATTAGATTGTTTAGTGCGATTGCCAAGTCAATCTATTTATTTAAACATAAAAGATTTTTAATATTGATGTGGTCACTATAAGATGTTGTTAGTTTAGCTAATTACGTAATAACTTAAGACAGAAGGTCCCTTAAGTAGGGACTGAATAAATTAACCGACTTTGTATTACATGGATCTCACAGCTTTTTACGCTAGAAGAACTGAGTTGCGAGACTTGGTTTTTTTTACAAGTTATATTTTTGATGGCATAATAAATTAACTTTCATAAGTTGTACATATTAATAAGTGCTTGGTTCCTCTTTTGACGTGTTCAAGATACCTGTATTAAGAGACAACCGCTCTTCCACAACAGGTTAACAATTCTAAATCTAACATGACGTATAAACGTAAATAAAACGTTAAGGTATTTATTTATTTCAAATAACAGACTGCACCTTACAGCTAATGCCGAAGCGGATCAAATTGAAAATATTTGCATTCCATACATTAGATAATACCCGTGTATGTGCATATGTGTGTGTTTTATTCATTGTAATAAGTCTTCAATTTCTTAATGTGTTTTAGATTATAACCATTTTGTTACTAAATAACCATTAAACCCTAAGCATCTAGTTTGGGAATGTACATAAAATATGCTAATTTATATAAAATTCACAGAAAACATGATACTAAAGGTGTACTTCAATTGTTTTATATCAGTAGAAGTTAAATTAAATCTTCGTCTTCTTCTCTTTCTCTCCCACGTTTCTTAGATTAAGTAATTGATTTGAGTGTTCAGTATAATATTATAAGTAAATATTGGACATTCTTACATTATTTGACAAAACCTCGAAGCTCAAAAAGGCTAGTGTTGTGGGTACTTAGACAACGATAATATATAATATACAAATACTGAAATACATAGAAAATATCCATGACTCAGGAACAAATATCTATTCTGTACTCTTCACACAAATAAATGCCCTTACCGAGAATCGAACCCAGGATCATCAGGTTCATAAGCAGGGTCACTACCCACTATAGGCCAGACCGGTCATCAACGGTAATTATACTATATACTGCCTGATGGTTTTACTCATATTTTAAAAAAGCTTGCAGATAAAATCTTTGCTCAAACTGGGGAATCTGAGGGGACTTTAGCTGCCAAAGTCAACATAGGGGAAAGTCCTTCCGAATCTTTCTTCATGCATCCGACAAATGCCAGCGAAATCAAGAATATCATTTCGCAGCTCAAAACAAATAGTGCACCGGGCCTAGATGGTATGGGCAGCGACCTGATAAAGTCTGTTGGTCACTTAATATTGCAACCATTAACACATATCTATAACCTAAGTTTAGGTTCAGGTCAATTCCCAGAGCAGTGGAAGATAGCATCTATCACCCCTGTATATAAGGATGGAGCTAAGAACGAACCTAGCAACTATAGACCTATATCCCTACTTAGTGTTCTTTCGAAGATGCTGGAGAAACTAGTCAATATCAGACTCGTAAAATTCCTTGAAAGGAGCGGAGTGCTTTCGGAGAGACAATTTGGCTTTAGGGCACACAGGTCCACTGAAGATGCAATCTCACTCTTGGTCAATGTAATATCTTCAAACCTGGATAATAACATAAATTGTATCGGCGTTTTCTTGGACCTGGCCAAGGCTTTTGACACTGTGTCTAGACCAATACTTCTTAAAAAGCTTGAGAAAATGGGGATTCGGGGCGTGTCCCTGGCCTGGTTCGATAGTTATCTATCAGAAAGAAGTCAACTGGTTAAAGTGGATTGCCACAGCAGCGGTCTGGATAAAGTCGATTTCGGGGTCCCGCAGGGGAACGTGCTTGGGCCTACACTATTCTTAATCTACATTAACGATATTCATAAAATTTCCCTCCCCCAAGCTGAAATAATCTGCTATGCCGATGACACAGTGATTCTTTTTAAAGGCGATACTTGGGAGAGTGCTTTTGCTGCAGCAGAAAAGGGTATGAGTAACGCCGCTTGTTGGTTTCGAGATAACCTACTGACCTTATAGTAAAAAGACTAAATTCTTGTGTTTTCATAAATCTGCCGCTTCCAGTCCCACTAATTCTACAAATCTAATCAAAATTCATAATTGCAACAATGTCAGTAACTTAGCATGTTCTTGTGAAGTCATATGTCGTTCCAACTCTATCAAATATCTTGGCTTAGTTATAGACGAAAACTTAAATTTCAAATCCCATATCAACTGTCTCTCCAATAGGATTAGGAAAACGATGTATATATTTAAGAAACTTCGACTTTCCGCGAACATGAGCCTTTTAAAAAATACATACATCTCTCTATGTCAGTCTCTAATTACATACGCCATTGGAGTTTGGGGCAGTGCTGCAAAGACGTCAATCTTAATGGCTGAAAGAGCCCAACGTTCGGTCTTAAAGGTAATGCTCAAAAAGCCCTTCAGATATCCGACAAACAGCCTCTACCAGGAAGCCAAAGTACTGACAGTCCGCCAGCTTTACATACATAAAGTCTGTCTCTCGATTCATAAACGCGCTGCTAAATCCGAATATTATTCGAAATTACTATCTAAACGCGTATTCAAGTTGCCTGTTCCGAGGGTAGTGTTAACCCTATCAACTTAATGAATGAATGTCATATTTATTATACATATAAAAATAAATTTTCGTTTTTCGTTGACTTGCATGACATTTATATGTACTTCTGGTCTCCCGCGATACAGGCCTAGCCTAGTGCGGGGACTCCTGGAAACTCTGTTGTCAATCTAGTTATGCACCAACTCTTAAAAACAACCGCTGTATACTTTTTCTGTGTCCTTTCTTGTGCAATAAACATATTTTTTATCTTTATCTTTTTATCTTTATATGTGCATGGTTGTGGCTGCCCCCGGTGACGTGAGCCAGCAAGTCCTGCGCCGTGTCAGCCAGGCGACGGAACACATCTACCGTCTCCCTCTCCACTCTCACTCTCTCCCTTTCCAGTTTCAGCCTTTCTCTCTCCCGCTCGTGTAAGTTCCTCTCTCGTGTCTCTTCTAACTTAAGGCGCCGGTGTTGGATCGTTACGAAGTTGTTGAGCGCTCGGGTAAGGGTTAGACATAAGCGACGGTTTGTAGTAGGACTGCTTGCAGGAGGATGACTAGTCGCAGGAGAAAGACGTTCGCTTGCCATAGGAGGATTGGGTACACAACTATTCGCAGTAGGATCACTGGCTGTGGCAAAACGAGTGCTTATTGTTGACGGATGACTAGCTGAAGTAGAACCCGTCGTGATTGATTCGCGGGAGTTCGTCACGTGTAGTGTGTGGACCGCGGGCGCTCCGAGTGGGGACGCCGTTGAATATGGTGAAAAGTTAGGTTTTATAGGGCACACTTAGATATTATACGGCAGAAATACTATTCTGCTAGCGGCCGGCCGCATGACGGCCAGCACGCGCCTCTCGTAGGCGGTGAGCGTCAGTCTGCCGCGGGCCCCGATTGTCCCGCTTCTCTTTCTTATTAAGAAGGCCTTTTTCTTGGTGTTCGTCTTCCAGTCTGCCCAGACGTAGAAAAAATTGAGCGGGAATATTTTAGAATATAAAACAATCATAGTTCAAATTAATTTTTAACAAGCAGAAACGTCTGCGAACGATGCTATTAAGCTTAGAATAAATTTAAAAATGGAAAAATTACTGTCTTGAGTGAGACTTGAACTCACGGCCTCTGGATCGATAATCCAGCGCTCTGCCATCTGATTAAATTTAATCATATTTTATACGCAGGGCCCGTACTTTTTATGCCGTTGGCGCAAAAATGACGTAATTTATCATACATGGAGTTTTTTACAAAACTACAAATTTAGATGACTTAATGATTGATGCGTAAAAAATAAATACTTGTTACGTGAAATACGCTGTCAAAAAACAAAAATATGTATTATTTAATTAATAAATGATCTATTATATAGTTGAGTGACAATAAGATCAAATTCAGTTAGGCGTTTATGTACTGATCATCAAGTATATTGTATCAGTTAACCAAATAGGTTAACAAATAATTTATTATTACGAAAATATTTATTGAAATCATACTCTAGATTAGATTAGATTAGATGATTTATTTCATGAAAGACAATTACATAATAAATTTGCATTGATGTCAAAAATATAAGAATTTCTATCATGATCGTCAAAATAAAATAAAAATGAAAATAATAACAGTACTAATGAAATAAAATTATAGCTCCAATAAGGATTGTCAATACAATTAGAATACTTACAAAAACTTAAACTTAAGTAGGTAAATACTTACAAAATCCAAAATATAAATTTACAAACTTACGAAAATACGAGAACAATAAAAATAAAAACGATAAATTAATAAAAGAACACAAATAATATCTCCCAATAAGAATCGTCAACACACAAAAATATAAAAAAAAAAAAAAAAAAAAACAATGAAATATCAAAATCCGGTAGATGGCACTTTTCAACCAAGACGATCAAAATAGATCGCGCTGTTAAGATTTTCCTACGGAACACCTACACGTTTTACTTATGGGTTGGTTAGGTAAGGTTCGGAGTTAGGTTAGGTTCAGAGTTAGGTTAGGTTCAGAGTTAGGTTAGGTTCAGAGTTAGGTTAGGTTCAGAGTTAGGTTAGGTTCAGAGTTAGGTTAGGTTCAGAGTTAGGTTAGGTTCAGAGTTAGGTTAGGTTCAGAGTTAGGTTAGGTTCAGAGTTAGGTTAGGTTCAGAGTTAGGTTAGGTTCAGAGTTAGGTTAGGTTCAGAGTTAGGTTAGGTTCAGAGTTAGGTTAGGTTCAGAGTTAGGTTAGGTTCAGAGTTAGGTTAGGTTCAGAGTTAGGTTAGGTTCAGAGTTAGGTTAGGTTCAGAGTTAGGTTAGGTTCAGAGTTAGGTTAGGTTCAGAGTTAGGTTAGGTTCAGAGTTAGGTTAGGTTCAGAGTTAGGTTAGGTTCAGAGTTAGGTTAGGTTCAGAGTTAGGTTAGGTTCAGAGTTAGGTTAGGTTCAGAGTTAGGTTGGGGCGCTAGGTCGGGTAACCTCCACGAGGGTCTGGGTCATTCCAATTTCTGTTGATCCTCGCGGATCCGCAGTCAAGGGAATGGCTTATGGCTGGTGCGCCCTGGGGGCAACGGTAAGTGATCTCCTGCGTGGGATTGCTTACCGGTGTTGCCAATAACCCGACACCCGGGAATAGCCCGGGAGGGGAGGGGTAGGTTGCTCTTGGCGTGTCTCTATGATCTCTTAGGCTATACCGGACAGGGCTACCCATACCGGGCAGGCGAAGAGAGAGGGACACTATCAAGAGCAGGGGGGACGGGTATACCTGCTTTCGGTGCCGAAACCGGGTGTACAGGCCTTGGCCACCGTCCCGAAACTCGTTATCCCAAATGATAAGGTGTTGTTGTCATGTCTAGCAGCCTTTGATGGGACCGAGGACCTTGCCTTGGTCGGCCGGGTCAAGAGGAGTTAACCTCAATAAAAAATCCACAATCCCCCGCATGGCGGTTCACCGTGCTGGGGTGCTCTTCTTAGAGCGGCTGGGGTGCTCATCAGTCACTAGTGGCCAAACCTGTGATACCTCCCGACCTCACAGCGTATATAGGGCCACAGTTTAGGTATTGGGGATCTCTGCCTCTGTGGAGCTTTTGTTCTCCCCAACTCGTGGAATTTAATGGCATCTAAAAATAAAAAAACTCCTGAAAACGGCCCTTTTGAGGGCCAACACGAAAACGGCCCTTCTCAGGGCCAACACGAAAACGGCCCTTCTCAGGGCCAACATGAAAGCGGCTCTTCCCAGAGCCTGCCTGATGCGGTGTCGGAGCTGGATCAAAGAGCGTCGACAGACTCAGACTCAGACTTGGGGACTAACTCCCAGGCAAGAACGAGAGGAGTCAGAAATGAACGGTCAGGGAGGATACGTCGACTGTCTGACACGACGGACTCCGACGACCTTGCAAAGGACGATGAGACGGCTGGCGAGAAGTCAGTGGAAAGACAGTTGGCCCAAAAAGGCGCCATACTGGATCGGACGAGGAAACGTGTCTGGGAAACCTGCCAAAAATAAATACAGCACGTCGAGGCGGGAAATGGGGAAAGAGCAAGACCCGCGGAGCGTACACGGGTATTGCTAAGACCAAATCCCTTGGGGCATACGTGGGAATAGCCAAGGCCAAAAGCATGCTGAAAATATGTCTCGAGCGAGGGTCTTCTGGGAAAAAAGCGGATAAGGATGCCAGACATACGCCCCAAGTTCACGGGCCGGCGTCCTGCTCGATGAAGGAAAAAAACCAAACATCTGAACAGGTCATTTCCGATGAGGAGCAAGAAATGGAGTGCAACCTGGTGCTGGAGGGTTGTCAGTCACCGGCTGCTGACGGAGACGAAGCGGATGTGGCCCGCAGGGCAGCCAAGAGGGTGCTGGCCGACGTCAGCAAGTCAGCGAATTTAAAGGGAACCATCCGCGGTCGCATTAACAAGGCGTGCCGCGAAATAATAAATGCCATGGATAACATTGACTCAAGAGAGGAGAATGAGGAGGTGCATGTCCTTCGGGCAAATAATAAAAGATTGAAGGAAGAGCTAGCTCATGCGACATCTGAATTGAAGGCGCTCAGAAAGGCCTTTTCCGATCGGAATAAGAAGGAGACTCCAGCAGGCAGTCTAAAGGCTAACCAGATCCTGGAGGCGGTAACGGATGCCTTGTCTGAGTTTAGGGAGGAGCTGTCGGCGAGTCTCTTCAAATCGCTAGGGGACATGGTTAATGCTCGCATAGACGACATAAAGAGTCGTCTCCCTCCAGCGCCGGTTGTTCGCCCGCCATTAGCGGCGGACCGAAAAAAGGCAGCTACGGCTGCCGCTAGGACGGTTTCTCCTACACGGTTTCCTGTGGTTGATCTGCCGGATGATCCCTGGACCCCGTTGGCGGTTCCTGCCCCCGCTCCTACCCCAAGGCCTGGCCCTGGGGAATCTGTAGAGAAATCTGTAGCATCGTCTGGGTCAACGCTAATGCCCCCTGCGAGAGCTGCACCTGGCCCGAAAGTGCCGCGGAGGAAACAAGTAGCTACCAAGCAGGTACCTCAGGTGACTCCTCCCCATCATGCGGGAAATTCTTCAAACCCACCCCCGCTCCCCGAGCGAAGAGGGTTACTCAGACGGCGCCGCCGCCACCACCGACGACTGCTAATCAGACGTGGACAGAAGTATTGGGCCGTAAAGCAAAGAGAAAAGCTAATAAGAAAGCGTCTGCAGCAGTCCAACCGGCTGTGAAGCCAAAGCCGAAGCCGCGTAAATTGGTTGCTCCATCGACGGCGGGCATTGTAGTGGCTCTCAAACCAGAATCTGAGGCTACATATGCGGGGATCTTCGCCAAGGTGACGACTTCTTTTGGTCTAGCTGAGGTGGGGCTAGACCACGTTAAAGTTCGGAAAACGGCCGATGGGGCGCGTATCATTGAGGTCCCTGGTACCGACAACGGCAGGACAGCCGATATCCTGCGCGAGAAATTGGAGGGCTTGGTCGGCAACGACGCGAGGGTGTACCGGCCAACAAAAATGGCCGGCTTGAGGGTATCAGGACTCATGGAATGTGCAACCAAGGAGGCAGTAGCCGAGGCAATATCAGCGAAGGGTGGTTGCAGACTTGACGAGGTGAAGGTGGGCGCAATCCGTACTGGCTTTAACGGGGTAGGTTCGACCCTCATTAAATGCCCAGTGACAGCCGCCAACAAGATAGTAGAGGGAGGGCGTTTGCTTGTGGGGTGGTCGAGTGCACAAGTTCATATATTAGATCCAGCACCGCTCCGCTGTTATAAATGCATGGGGACGGGACACGCTCGTGCCACTTGCCCTTCACAAGTAGAGAGAGGGAACCTGTGCTTCCGGTGCAGCAAGCCGGGACATAAGGCGTCGGGCTGCACCGAGGCGCCATTTTGCGCGGCGTGTCACCAAGCTAAGAAGCCAGCCGGCCACTATATGGGAGGCCAAGCATGCTGCCCCCCACCGACTAAGGGAAGAGTAGGCCCCGTCCAGACCCAGGGGCCCGAACAGAGATCCGCCCAAGGGGCTGACGAGGGACAAGAGATGGATACGTAATGTTGCCACGCCCTTACGAACTCCTACAGACTAACTTGAACAGATGCGCCCGTGCCCAAGACCTGCTCATGCAGGTAATAGCGGAGTGGGGCATAGGCGCGGCTGTGGTGGCGGAACCGTATTGCGTTCCTCCTCAGCCCAACTGGGTAGGAGCAACTGACCGGAAAGTGGCTCTAGTAGTACCGGCTATTGGGGACTATCCTCCCCTGATAGCGGTTCATAAAGGTCCCGGAATGGCGGCAGCCAAATGGGGAAACCTTATACTAATCGGAACTTACTTTTCCCCTAATAGGCCACTATGGGAATTCGAGGGTTACTTAGATGATCTGGGAGGGCTAATAAGGAGGTCAGCACCAACCCCGGTACTCGTGATGGGGGACCTTAATGCTAAAAGCGCAGCCTGGGGTTCCCTTGTTACTAATGCGAAGGGCGAAACCCTTAGGGACTGGGCGGTGGAGATGGGACTGGTGGTTGTAAACCAGGGCAATGCCTACACATGTGTGCGACAACAGGGAGGATCCATTGTCGACGTTACTCTTGCAACCCCTGTTGTCGCTAACCGAATTGAGGACTGGCGTGTCCTGGAGGATGTGGAAACTCTCTCCGACCACGTTTACATCAGGATGAGGATTTCTCCATCTCCGGCGGCCCCACTACAGGCTTCACCGCAAGCAGCGAGCAGGCGTCGTCCCTATGGCGGTTTTCCTAGGTGGTCCCTGGCCAGCCTGGATAGGGACATGATTGAGGAGGCCGCATTGATAGAGGCTTGGTGCGCTCCCCCACCAGTAGACCTTGGGGTTGAAGGAAGGGCAGCCCGGTTCCGTGCCTCGCTAACGACGGTGTGCGATACTGGAATGTCAAGGACCAAGAAATTTACTGGCAAAAAACAGGTCTACTGGTGGTCGCAGGAAATTGCAGCCCTCCGAGTAACCGCCAATGCTGCACGCCGGAAATTCACCAGGTGCCGGCGCCGGCAACACACGGCGGCAGAGGAGGAGACACTAAGGGAGGCCCTTTTAACCGCAAAATTGGCATTGAGAATTGCTATAGCCAAACGGAAGGATGAAGCCCGAGAGGAATTCCTGAATACTTTAGATAGGGATCCATGGGGGCGACCCTATAAAATTGTCAGGAACAAACTGAAACACGCTCCCCCCATGGATTCCCTAGAGCCGGAACTATTAAGGAGAGTTGTAGAGGGCCTCTTCCCGGCGGCACCGGACTTTACGCCTCCCGTCATGGCTCTCCCAGTGCAGGAACCGGAGGGCCTCCCGGATGTCCCTTTAATCTCGGACGTGGAAATTATGGGAGCGGTGTTCCGAATGAGAGCCAGCAAAAAGGCTCCGGGGCCGGATGGTGTGCCAGGGAGAGTGCTCTCCCTGGCACTTAAACACCTCGGAGTTCGGCTTCGAGGGTTATTTGACGACTGCCTCAAAGAGGGAATTTTCCCTCGTTGCTGGAAGGAGGGTAGATTGTGCCTATTACGAAAGGAGAGTCGTCCAGCTGACTCTCCTTCGGGATACCGCCCCATCGTTCTCCTGGATGAAACCGGCAAGATGCTGGAGCGCATTATAGCAAGGCGTATCACTAAGCACTTGGAAGACACGGGCCCGAACATTAGCGACCGGCAATTCGGCTTCCGCGAGGGGCGGTCAACAATAGACGCTGTAGGCACGTTGAAGAAATTCAGCGACCTGGCAGCAGATAAAAAGGAGGGAGCCATAGCAGTATCTCTGGACATTGCCAATGCCTTCGGCTCTCTCCCTTATGGAGTGATAAAAGAGGCGCTCCGGTATCACGATGTGCCTCTGTATTTGAGGACAATAATAGAGCACTACCTCTCAGACAGAGTAGTGCTCTATGAATCAGGAGGCAGACGCCTAGAAAGACGGATGGAGTGTGGTGTTCCGCAGGGGTCGGTGCTGGGTCCCCTGCTCTGGAACATTGGTTTTGATTGGGCAATAAGAGGGGAGCAACTTCCCCGTATGGTCACCATTTGTTATGCCGATGACACAATGGTGGCCGTAAGGGGAAGAGAGTATCGGGAAACCTTAAGGAGAGCCGCAGTGGCAACCGAGCTCACGGTGGGGCGCATTAAACTGCTAGGACTTACGGTATCTCTTAATAAGACTGACGCCGTAGTCTTCAAAGGAAGAGGCTGGAGGCTGCCACCTGATGAGGTGATCCCTGTTGGAGGT
>NC_084729.1:10491428-10493928 GCF_033807575.1 Cydia pomonella
TCTAAACGCCGGCACCACACGGCGGGTTAGGTTAGGTTAGGTTAGGTTAGGTTAGGTTAGGTTAGGTTAGGTTAGGTTAGGTTAGGTTAGGTTAGGTTAGGTTAGGTTAGGTTAGGTTAGGTTAGGTTAGGTTAGGTTAGGTTAGGTTAGGTTAGGTTAGGTTAGGTTAGGTTAGGTTAGGTTAGGTTAGGTTAGGTTAGGTTAGGTTAGGTTAGGTTAGGTTAGGTTAGGTTAGGTTAGGTTAGGTTAGGTTAGGTTAGGTTAGGTTAGGTTAGGTTAGGTTAGGTTAGGTTAGGTTAGGTTAGGTTAGGTTAGGTTAGGTTAGGTTAGGTTAGGTTAGGTTAGGTTAGGTTAGGTTAGGTTAGGTTAGGTTAGGTTAGGTTAGGTTAGGTTAGGTTAGGTTAGGTTAGGTTAGGTTAGGTTAGGTTAGGTTAGGTTAGGTTAGGTTAGGTTAGGTTAGGTTAGGTTAGGTTAGGTTAGGTTAGGTTAGGTTAGGTTAGGTTAGGTTAGGTTAGGTTAGGTTAGGTTAGGTTAGGTTAGGTTAGGTTAGGTTAGGTTAGGTTAGGTTAGGTTAGGTTAGGTTAGGTTAGGTTAGGTTAGGTTAGGTTAGGTTAGGTTAGGTTAGGTTAGGTTAGGTTAGGTTAGGTTAGGTTAGGTTAGGTTAGGTTAGGTTAGGTTAGGTTAGGTTAGGTTAGGTTAGGTTAGGTTAGGTTAGGTTAGGTTATAGGGTTGATTCTCGGTAGATTTTGTTCAAATTTGGTACAGGGGCTTATTTTGACCTTATCTTTCTATGGTATTTCGCGCTTGCTCAGAATCGTCCTGGGTCTGGGACCTCCCATACATTTTTTTTGAAAATTTTCAGTTTTTTGTTTTTTGCGAAAAATGTATTATATTTAGGCACTTGGTTTCCTAGCTACCCCAAAATTTCTCTAATTCTGCATCGAATGACACTTTTTTCAAGAAAATCGGTTAATAAATAAAGATTTTAGACCCGGGTTAGATTATTTTCGCACATTTTTTTGAAAAAAAAAGTTGTCCAAAAATTCTGAAAAAAATTCTATCTATACATTTGCTTAAATTCAGATATTACTAACGTAATATCTGACTGCTCGAATCTGACGTCCATTTTGCTCTATCTCTTACCGTTTCCGAGATATAGCGTCCTAAAGTTGCGAAATTTCTTAAAACATTGCTATTCCTGTTTATGCGGCGTCGTTGAATTATTTGTATGGAAATAGTGAAATCCGACTCACACTTGACCCTTTTTTCATAGAAATTGGATTTTATGTAATTATGGGTGAGTTTTTAGAGTTTGTATGTTCATATTTGGTACATAGTGACATGGCATAGTCTATATTGACATGATCTGTCAAACTGTTAAATTTGACAGTTTTTGAGAAAAAGTTTCACATTTTGTCATAGTTAAATAGAAATTGTCATTGTTAAGTATTTTTGACCAAAAGTGTCATAGTTGATGTATTTTGACAGTTTATGTAAAAATCTCGAAATTTGACAGTTTTAACAAAAATGTTTACTTGGAATAGCTATACAGCTGTATAAGATGACATGACCAAGTGCAAATTGATAAATTTTATCAAAACTATCATTTTTACAGTTTTTGAGATTTATATTGAAATAAAGTTATTTTTGAGTATAAGATGATATGATCAAGTGCAATTAAAGTGATTGGGGCAAGATTGAAAATATTGACAGTTTTTTGCCAGATTTGGTTCGTGCTTAGAAAAATAGTCATATTATTGTATGAGATGACATGGCCAAGTGCAAATTGACAGATTTAGACAAAATTGTCATTTTGACAGATTTTGTTCTAAAATGACATTTTGACAGTTTTTGACCCAAAATGTCATTTTGACAGTTTTTGACACAAAATGACATTTTGACAGTTTTTAACCCAAAATGACATTTTGACAGTTTTTGACCCAAAAAGACATTTTGACAGTTTTTGACACAAAATGACATTTTGACAGTTTTTGACACAAAATGACATTTTGACAGTTTTTGACACAAAATGATATTTTGACAGTTTTTAACCCAAAATGTCATCTTGACAGTTTTTGACCCAAAATGACATTTTGAAAGTTTTTGACACAAAATGACATTTTGACAGTTTTTGACCCAAAATGACATTTTGACAGTTTTTGACACAAAATGACATTTTGACAGTTTTTGACCCAAAATGACATTTTGACAGTTTTTGACACAAAATGACATTTTGACAGTTTTTGGCACAAAATGACATTTTGACAGTTTTTGACACAAAATGACATTTTGACAGTTTTTGACCCAGAATGACATTTTGACAGTTTTTGACACTAAATGACATTTTGACAGTTTTTGACACAAAATGACATTTTGACAGTTTTTGACCAAAACTGTCATTTTGACAGTTTTTGACAAAAAATGTCATTTTGACAGTTTTTGACACAAAATGACATTTTGACAGATATTGACTGACAATGACACTTTGACATGCTGACAA
>NC_084729.1:10498928-10502385 GCF_033807575.1 Cydia pomonella
TTAGGTTAGGTTAGGTTAGGTTAGGTTAGGTTAGGTTAGGTTAGGTTAGGTTAGGTTAGGTTAGGTTAGGTTAGGTTAGGTTAGGTTAGGTTAGGTTAGGTTAGGTTAGGTTAGGTTAGGTTAGGTTAGGTTAGGTTAGGTTAGGTTAGGTTAGGTTATAGGGTTGATTCTCGGTAGATTTTGTTCAAATTTGGTACAGGGGCTTATTTTGACCTTATCTTTCTATGGTATTTCGCGCTTGCTCAGAATCGTCCTGGGTCTGGGACCTCCCATACATTTTTTTTGAAAATTTTCAGTTTTTTGTTTTTTGCGAAAAATGTATTATATTTAGGCACTTGGTTTCCTAGCTACCCCAAAATTTCTCTAATTCTGCATCGAATGACACTTTTTTCAAGAAAATCGGTTAATAAATAAAGATTTTAGACCCGGGTTAGATTATTTTCGCACATTTTTTTGAAAAAAAAAGTTGTCCAAAAATTCTGAAAAAAATTCTATCTATACATTTGCTTAAATTCAGATATTACTAACGTAATATCTGACTGCTCGAATCTGACGTCCATTTTGCTCTATCTCTTACCGTTTCCGAGATATAGCGTCCTAAAGTTGCGAAATTTCTTAAAACATTGCTATTCCTGTTTATGCGGCGTCGTTGAATTATTTGTATGGAAATAGTGAAATCCGACTCACACTTGACCCTTTTTTCATAGAAATTGGATTTTATGTAATTATGGGTGAGTTTTTAGAGTTTGTATGTTCATATTTGGTACATAGTGACATGGCATAGTCTATATTGACATGATCTGTCAAACTGTTAAATTTGACAGTTTTTGAGAAAAAGTTTCACATTTTGTCATAGTTAAATAGAAATTGTCATTGTTAAGTATTTTTGACCAAAAGTGTCATAGTTGATGTATTTTGACAGTTTATGTAAAAATCTCGAAATTTGACAGTTTTAACAAAAATGTTTACTTGGAATAGCTATACAGCTGTATAAGATGACATGACCAAGTGCAAATTGATAAATTTTATCAAAACTATCATTTTTACAGTTTTTGAGATTTATATTGAAATAAAGTTATTTTTGAGTATAAGATGATATGATCAAGTGCAATTAAAGTGATTGGGGCAAGATTGAAAATATTGACAGTTTTTTGCCAGATTTGGTTCGTGCTTAGAAAAATAGTCATATTATTGTATGAGATGACATGGCCAAGTGCAAATTGACAGATTTAGACAAAATTGTCATTTTGACAGATTTTGTTCTAAAATGACATTTTGACAGTTTTTGACCCAAAATGTCATTTTGACAGTTTTTGACACAAAATGACATTTTGACAGTTTTTAACCCAAAATGACATTTTGACAGTTTTTGACCCAAAAAGACATTTTGACAGTTTTGACACAAAATGACATTTTGACAGTTTTTGACACAAAATGACATTTTGACAGTTTTTGACACAAAATGATATTTTGACAGTTTTTAACCCAAAATGTCATCTTGACAGTTTTTGACCCAAAATGACATTTTGAAAGTTTTTGACACAAAATGACATTTTGACAGTTTTTGACCCAAAATGACATTTTGACAGTTTTTGACACAAAATGACATTTTGACAGTTTTTGACCCAAAATGACATTTTGACAGTTTTTGACACAAAATGACATTTTGACAGTTTTTGGCACAAAATGACATTTTGACAGTTTTTGACACAAAATGACATTTTGACAGTTTTTGACCCAGAATGACATTTTGACAGTTTTTGACACTAAATGACATTTTGACAGTTTTTGACACAAAATGACATTTTGACAGTTTTTGACCAAAACTGTCATTTTGACAGTTTTTGACAAAAAATGTCATTTTGACAGTTTTTGACACAAAATGACATTTTGACAGATATTGACTGACAATGACACTTTGACATGCTGACAATCTGCCATTCTGACATACTGACAGTTTCACAGTAAACTCGGTTATGGTGAAAATTTCAAAACTATTTTACACAAAAAGTAAGCATCACACGTTTACAGAGATAACTTTAATACTATTTTTTAGGGACTATAAGTACTATACAAACAAAAAACTATGGAAAAGTTGGCTAGGAAAAATTTCAATTTTGCAATGATAATTACGTCGATTACGTCGATCGCGGTGCTCCCGCGTTACCGTTATAGGGTTAATTCTCGGTAGATTTTGTTCAAATTTGGTATAGGGGCTTTTTTTGACCTTATCTTTCTATGGTATTTCGCGCTTGCTCAGAATCGCCCTGGGTCTGGGACCTCCCATACATTTTTTTTGAAAATTTTCAGTTTTTTGTTTTTTGCGAAAAATGTATTACATTTAGGCACTTGGTTTCCTAGCTACCCCAAAATTTCTCTAATTCTGCATCGAATGACACTTTTTTCAAGAAAATCGGTTAATAAATAAAGATTTTAGACCCGGGTTAGATTATTTTCGCAAATTTTTTTGAAAAAAAAAAGTTGTCCAAAAATTCTGAAAAAAATTCTATCTATACATTTGCTTAAATTTCGATATTACTAACGTAATATCTGACTGCCCGAATCTGAAGTCCATTTTGCTCTATCTCTTACCGTTTCCGAGATATAGCGTCCTAAATTTGCGAGATTTCATAAAACATTGCTATTCCTGTTTATGCGGCGTCGTTGAATTATTTGTATGGAAATAGTGAAATCCGACTCACACTTGACCCTTTTTTCATAGAAATTCGATTTTACGTAATTATGGGTGAGTTTTTAGAGTTTGTATGTTCATATTTGGTACATAGTAACATGGCATTTTTGACACAAAATGACATTTTTACAGTTTTTGACACAAAATGACATTTTGACAGTTTTTAACCCAAAATGTCATTTTGACAGTTTTTGACACAAAATGACATTTTGACAGTTTTTGACCCAAAATGTCATTTTGACAGTTTTTGACACAAAATGACATTTTGACAGTTTTTGACACAAAATGACATTTTGACAGTTTTTGACACAAAATGACATTTTGACAGTTTTTGACACAAAATGACATTTTAACAGTTTTTGAACTAAAAATGTACATTTTGACAGTTTTTGACCCAAAATGTACATTTTGACAGTTTTTGACACAAAATGACATTTTGACAGTTTTTGACCCAAAATGTCATTTTGACAGTTTTTGACACAAAATGACATTTTGACAGTTTTTGACCCAAAATGTCATTTTGACAGTTTTTGACACAAAATGACATTTTGACAGTTTTTGACACAAAATGACATTTTGACAGTTTTTGACCCAAAATGTCATTTTGACAGTTTTTGACACAAAATGACATTTTGACAGTTTTGACACAAAATGACATTTTGACAGTTTTTTGACACAAAAATGACATTTTGACAATCTGACAATCTGACATTCTGACAGTTTCACAGTTAGGTTACAGGTTATTACTGACATGACATTTTGACA